>NC_069505.1:457164680-457407180 GCF_027579735.1 Bombina bombina | reverse complement strand
CTGCTCTCAGCCTCTCACTGACTGCTGGAGAGACACGGGGGAGGGAAGTTTAGAATCAAAGACAGATGTGGGACTGGAGTTCCTTACCAATGTAGCTACGGTAGACAGTACCTGCAGCTGTTAGTGTAGGGCTAACGTAAAAACAATCATACCTTACACATTCCTTTGTGACATACAGTTAATCAAAAAGTCCACATTTTCCTACAATACAGACACTCTAAAATGATTTATAAAATGTGCTACCAGTGCCTACATTTGGCTATACTAAAAGTGAAGGTATACATGTCTAATTGTCCATAGCAAATGTCAGTGTAAATTCCATGCCCAGCAGTAATAACACAGAGAAAAAAGTTAGACTTTATCCAAATGACTGCTGCACTGCTCATCTCACGATTATACTAAGTATGAGATTCAAGCTTTACTAATATGGAAGATAATGAAGTTATTCCAGCTTGTGGAGACAAGACAGACAGTAAGTGTTTGACAGCAGAAGGGAGGGATGATTTTTTAGTAAATTGAGCATAACACCGTTCACGGAGAATACAGTTTGCAGCAACCCATGTGACTGACTGCCTCGCAATGTCTCTGGATTAAAACTGTACATTGACAGTCTGTGCTTTCTTGATGCTCAAATTTGCCAATCTGCTGTTCAGATTCACATAAACATATTTAGTTATAGCCACTCTGCTTACTGTTAGTCATCCGTGAAGTAACTGACCATTGTTAAAATTCTGATTAAGATTAAGGTCAGTTACTACACAGTTGACTAACAGTAAGCAGAGTGGCTATAACTAAATATGTTTATGTGAATCTGAACAGCAGATTGGCAAATTTGAGCATCAAGAGAGCACAGACTGTCAATGTACAGTTTAAATCCAGATTTCCACGCACTCATCACTAACTTGGTCCTTCTTAGCACCAGCAGCTCTTCTCGGCAGGAGTCCCAGGACATGTGACTCGGCTCCCTCTCTTCCTGCCAGACCTAGACAATCAGGAACATGGCAAGAAGAGAAACAGTCACACTCACACAGTCACGTGAATTAATGCAGAAGATGCAGAAGAATAAGAAAAAGAGATGGCACTAGGCACATTATATAAATTTATTCATCCAATATGACCAGAACAAGGGGTCACTTGTATAGATCATATCCCTCAGACAGTCATTTATATAATGTGCCTAGTGCCATCTCTTTCTCTTATTCTTCTAGTAGAAATATGATCAGTATGGGAGACGGTGACAAACATGCCACATGGAAAAAACATTACTAACTCGGCAGGCAGACAGGCACTCAGTCTTTTGCTGCAGCTCCCTCCTCTTCAGTACTGTAGTTCCCGCCACCAGCCGATGAGATCATGATGCCTAATGTCAGCCCAGATGCTCCACCTCCCAGTGCTCACATACACAGCTCTTAGTCTGCGAGTGTCACGTGACAGCTGCCTCTCGCACACTAAGAGCTGTGCGGTAAGGAGAGCTATAGGCTGGCCTGTAGGTGGCACTGCAGTAAATGCAGTTTTAAAGTGGAAAGGGCTTTTGCCTATACTTCTAACTATTGCACGTGCGATAGATAGAAGTATTAGGCAAAAGACCTTTCCACTTTCAGCCTAAATGTTTAAAAATGACAATTTTAAATGTTTTTAGTTAAAACTGCAGTGGAGCCTGGATGAATTTTTTTATTTAAATCAGCAAAAAAAATAATAATTTTTTATTTATTTTGTTTTATTTCTCACTCTTTTTTTTTCCTTTTTTTTCGTCAGGGGTCAGGGTGTTCATCAGGGGTATCAGGAGCCAGGGGGTTCACGTGCTCAAGTGCTCCTATAGAGGAGCCTCCACTGACTGACACACTACATGAGGCCGCACTACATGGATGCCAGGTGCCGTGTCCAACCATGTGACCCAGACTGTGAGTAGAAGGAGATAAGAAATGCTCAGTCATTGCTCAGTGACAGGGCCAGCGTTTGTATACAAACTTCAAAATAATTATGCAGCAGCGTTTGTCTTCATACCACCCCAATCCTTTCTTCCCCTATTCCGTGCTCTGCAGTGCTACCCTGTGCCTGTGCTGTACTCCCCTTCCTCAAAGCAGAGTGAGATCTCCCTGTGTGCAGTGTATTCTGGGGCACAATAAATATTACGGCCGGAAATCTGCTGCAGCATGTCAGTGAGAGATACTTCAGTGTACCCTATAGCCCCTTTCCTATTGCTGCTGGAGTTATGCAGTATAGATTCTATTTCCTCTTATCTGCAGTTACATGTACACAGTACTGTGGTTAGGGGGAAGGGCAGACAGCTTCAGGCAGACAAGCAGAGCGCAGGCTCTGTTAACAGGAGGGAATGGTGATCTGTAAGCAGAAGGCTGAAGCTGTGGGTGTAGCCAGTTCCCGTTTCACTCCTGGACCATCTGCAGCAACAAGTCAGGAAGTTACTACAAGGTGGGTAGTACATTTAAAGGGACATGAAACCCAAATTTTTTCTTTCATGATTTAGAAAGAGCATACAATTACAAACAACTTTCTAATTTACTTCTATTATCTATTTTGCTTCATTCTCTTGATATTATTTGCTGAAAAGCATATCTAGATATGCTTAGTAGCTGCTGATTGGTAGCTGCACATAGATGCCTCCTGTGATTGGTTCACCGTTTGCATTGCTATTTCTTCATTAAAGTATATCTAAAGAATGAAGCAAATTAGGTAATAGAAGTAAATTGGAATGTTGTTTAAAATTGCATTCTCTACCTTAATCATGAAAGAAAATGTTTGGGTATAGTGTCCCTTTAATCTTTACAGTCCTTTCCCTGTTGCTGTAGTTTATGCAGAGCAGAGATTCTTTCTATTTCCTCCTGTTATGGGCAGTGGCACTGACATTTCTTGTGGCATTGTCGAAGGGCAGGCAGCTGTAGACAGGCAAGCAGAGTGCAATCTGTTTAAAGGGGGGAATATGCTGATCAATCTGCATGTGTAGCCAGTTCCACTCATTGCTGTAGCTAACCTTTTCCCAGGGCTTTGTCAATGATTGAACTTCCAGGGATGCAAAAATCTGCAAAGAATCTTTTACTCCTCTTTGTTGGCTTCATTAGTGCACAGAGCTGTCAGTCACAATAAGATACAGCACAGTACTGTACCTGGGTCAGAGCATAGAGGGCTGACATCTGTAGTGAATGCTGTGTGTCTGCGTGTATATGTATGTGAATGCCGTGCAGTGTGTGTTGTGTGTCTGTGTGTATATGTATGTGAATGCTGTGTAGTGTGTGTTGTGTGTCTGCGTGTATATGTATGTGAATGCTGTGTAGTGTGTGTTGTGTGTCTGCGTGTATATGTATGGGAATGCTGTGTAGTGTGTGTTGTGTGTCTGCGTGTATATGTATGTGAATGCTGTGTAGTGTGTGTTGTGTGTCTGCGTGTATATGTATGTGAATGCTGTGTAGTGTGTGTTGTGTGTCTGCGTGTATATGTATGTGAATGCTGTGTAGTGTGTGTTGTGTGTCTGCGTGTATATGTATGTGAATGCTGTGTAGTGTGTGTTGTGTGTCTGCGTGTATATGTATGTGAATGCTGTGTAGTGTGTGTTGTGTGTCTGCGTGTATATGTATGTGAATGCTGTGTAGTGTGTGTTGTGTGTCTGCGTGTATATGTATGTGAATGCTGTGTAGTGTGTGTTGTGTGTCTGCGTGTATATGTATGTGAATGCTGTGTAGTGTGTGTTGTGTGTCTGCGTGTATATGTATGTGAATGCTGTGTAGTGTGTGTTGTGTGTCTGCGTGTATATGTATGTGAATGCTGTGTAGTGTGTGTTGTATGTCTGCGTGTATATGTATGTGAATGCTGTGTAGTGTGTGTTGTGTGTCTGCGTGTATATGTATGTGAATGCTGTGTAGTGTGTGTTGTGTGTCTGCGTGTATATGTATGTGAATGCTGTGTAGTGTGTGTTGTGTGTCTGCGTGTATATGTATGTGAATGCTGTGTAGTGTGTGTTGTGTGTCTGCGTGTATATGTATGTGAATGCTGTGTAGTGTGTGTTGTGTGTCTGCGTGTATATGTATGTGAATGCTGTGTAGTGTGTGTTGTGTATCTGCGTGTATGTGTATGTGAATGCTGTGTAGTGTGTGTTGTGTGTCTGCGTGTATATGTATGTGAATGCTGTGTAGTGTGTGTTGTGTGTCTGCGTGTATATGTATGTGAATGCTGTGTAGTGTGTGTTGTGTGTCTGCGTGTATATGTATGTGAATGCTGTGTAGTGTGTGTTGTGTGTCTGCGTGTATATGTATGTGAATGCTGTGTAGTGTGTGTTGTGTGTCTGCGTGTATATGTATGTGAATGCTGTGCAGTGGGTGTTGTGTGTCTGCATGTATGTGAATGCTGTGCAGTGTGTGTTGTGTGTCTGCGTGTATATGTATGTGAATGCTGTGTAGTGTGTGTTGTGTGTCTGCGTGTATATGTATGTGAATGCTGTGCAGTGTGTGTTGTGTGTCTGCGTGTATATGTATGTGAATGCTGTGCAGTGTGTGTTGTGTGTCTGCGTGTATATGTATGTGAATGCTGTGTAGTGTGTGTTGTGTGTCTGCGTGTATATGTATGTGAATGCTGTGTAGTGTGTGTTGTGTGTCTGCGTGTATATGTATGTGAATGCTGTGTAGTGTGTGTTGTGTGTCTGCGTGTATATGTATGTGAATGCTGTGTAGTGTGTGTTGTGTGTCTGCGTGTATATGTATGTGAATGCTGTGCAGTGTGTGTTGTGTGTCTGCGTGTATATGTATGTGAATGCTGTGTAGTGTGTGTTGTGCATCTGCGTGTATGAAAATGCTGTGTTGTGTGTGTGTTGTGTCTATATGTATGTGAATTATGTGTAGTGTGTGTGTGTGTTGTGTGCATGTAAGTGGTGTGTGTTGTGTGCATGTAAGTGAATGCTATTTAGTGTGTGTGGCTGTATGTATGTAAATGCTGTATATGTTGTGTGCCTGCATGTATGTGAATAAGAAATGGTAAGTGGAGGGGCCTTTTTGCCCTAAAATGCCAGGGCCGTTTTTTGGTCCCAGTACGGCCCTGCTCCCAACTGCTGCTGCTGGGAAGAAGGCACAAACACAAGCTTTTAAAATGCTTGGCATAGCTTTCACACGAGCAGTCAGCAGTAGCAGTGATGTCATCAGGAGATCCCAGCCATGCCACATGTGTATAGCCAGCCCAACAACAGATCTTAATATGAAGGTATACAGCTTCAATTATGGGGTTTAGCAGCTGCTAGGGGGTTCCAAATCTACACAATTGCTTTTAAAATTAAGAAAAACTACTAAGTATTATAAAATGGCGTATGTGTGTGTGTGTATATATATATATATATATATATATATATATATATATAGTGTGTCTGCCCTCATTTGTATTTTAATTTATTATGATCTAGTGTAAACTAGTTTCTTTCATGTAATTAGCAAGAGTCCATGAGCTAGTGACGTATGGGATATACATTCCTACCAGGAGGGGCAAAGTTTCCCAAACCTCAAAATGCCTATAAATACACCCCTCACCACACCCACAAATCAGTTTTTACAAACTTTGCCTCCCATGGAGGTGGTGAAGTAAGTTTGTGCTAGATTCTACGTTGATATGCGCTCGGCAGCAGGTTGGAGCCCGGTTTTCCTCTCAGCGTGCAGTGAATGTCAGAGGGATGTGAAGATAGTATTGCCTATTTGAATTCAATGATCTCCTTCTACGGGGTCTATTTCATAGGTTCCCTGTTATCGGTCGTAGAGATTCATCTCTTACCTCCCTTTTCAGATCGACGATATACTCTTATATATACCATTACCTCTACTGATTCTCGTTTCAGTACTGGTTTGGCTTTCTACTACATGTAGATGAGTGTCCTGGGGTAAGTAAGTCTTATTTTTGTGACACTCTAAGCTATGGTTGGGCACTTTTATATAAAGTTCTAAATATTTGTGTTTAAACATTTATTTGCCTTGATTCAGGATGTTCAATATTCCTTATTTCAGACAGTCAGTTTCATTATTTGGGATAATGCATTTGAATAATCAATTTTTTTCTGTGGGCTGTGAGGCTCGCGGGGGCTGAAAATGCTTCATTTTATTGCGTCATTCTTGGCGCTGACTTTTTTGGCGCAAAATTTTTTTTGTTATTTCCGGCGTCATACTTGTCACCGGAAGTTGCGTCATTTTTGACGTTTTTGCGCCAAAAGTGTCGGCGTCATTTTTGGCGCTAAAAGCATTTAGGCGCCAAATAATGTGGGCGTCTTTTTTGGCGCTAAAAAATATGGGCGTCATTATTGTCTCCACATTATTTAAGTCTCATTGTTTATTTGCTTCTGGTTGCTAGAAGCTTGTTCACTGGCATTTTTTCCCATTCCTGAAACTGTCATTTAAGGAATTTGATCAATTTTGCTTTATATGTTGTTTTTTCTATTACATATTGCAAGATGTCTCAGATTGACCCTGAATCAGAAGATACTTCTGGAAAATCGCTGCCTGATGCTGGATCTACCAAAGTTAAGTGTATTTGCTGTAAACTTGTGGTATCTGTTCCTCCAGCTGTTGTTTGTAATGAATGTCATGACAAACTTGTTAATGCAGATATTTCCTTTAGTAATGTTACATTACCTGTTGCTGTTCCATCAACATCTAATACTCAGAGTGTTCCTGTTAACATAAGAGATTTTGTTTCTAAATCCATTAAGAAGGCTATGTCTGTTATTCCTCCTTCTAGTAAACGTAAAAGGTCTTTTAAAACTTCTCATTTTTCAGATGAATTTTTAAATGAACATCATCATTCTGATCCTGATAATGATTCCTCTGGTTCAGAGGATTCTGTTTCAGAGGTTGATGCTGATAAATCTTCATATTTATTCAAAATGGAATTTATTCGTTCTTTACTTAAAGAAGTCCTAATTGCATTAGAAATAGAGGAATCTGGTCCTCTTGATACTAAATCTAAACATTTAAATAAGGTTTTTAAATCTCCTGTAGTTATTCCAGAAGTTTTTCCTGTCCCTGATGCTATTTCTGAAGTAATTTCTAGGGAATGGAATAATTTGGGTAATTCATTTACTCCTTCTAAACGTTTTAAGCAATTATATCCTGTGCCATCTGACAGATTAGAGTTTTGGGACAAAATCCCTAAGGTTGATGGGGCTATCTCTACTCTTGCTAAACGTACTACTATTCCTACGGCAGATAGTACTTCCTTTAAGGATCCTTTAGATAGGAAAATTGAATCCTTTCTAAGAAAAGCTTACTTATGTTCAGGTAATCTTCTTAGATCTGCTATATCTTTAGCGGATGTTGCTGCAGCTTCAATTTTTTGGTTGGAAGCTTTAGCGCAACAAGTAACAGATCATAATTCTCTTAGCATTGTTAATCTTCTTCAACATGCTAATAATTTTATTTGTGATGCCATCTTTGATATCATTAGGGTTGATGTCAGGTATATGTCTCTAGCTATTCTAGCTAGAAGAGCTTTATGGCTTAAAACTTGGAATGCTGATATGTCTTCTAAGTCAACTTTGCTTTCCCTTTCTTTCCAGGGTAATAAATTATTTGGTTCACAGTTGGATTCTATTATTTCAACTGTTACTGGGGGGAAAGGAACTTTTTTACCACAGGATAAAAAATCTAAAGGTAAATTTAGGTCTTCTAATCGTTTTCGTTCCTTTCGTCACAATAAGGAACAAAAGCCTGATCCTTCCCCTACAGGAGCAGTATCAGTTTGGTAACCATCTCCAGTCTGGAATAAATCCAAGCCTTTTAGAAAGCCAAAGCCAGCTCCCAAGTCAACATGAAGGTGCGGCCCTCATTCCAGCCCAGCTGGTAGGGGGCAGATTACGATTTTTCAAAGAAATTTGGATCAATTCGATTCACAATCTTTGGATTCAGAACATTGTTTCACAAGGGTACAGAATAGGCTTCAAGATAAGGCCTCCTGCAAGAAGATTTTTTCTTTCCCGTGTCCCAGTAAATCCAGTGAAGGCTCAAGCATTTCTGAAATGTGTTTCAGATCTAGAGTTGGCTGGAGTAATTATGCCAGTTCCAGTTCTGGAACAGGGGCTGGGGTTTTACTCAAATCTTTTCATTGTACCAAAGAAGGAGAATTACTTCAGACCAGTTCTGGATTTAAAAATATTGAATCATTATGTAAGGATACCAACATTCAAAATGGTAACTATAAGGACTATTCTGCCTTTTGTTCAGCAAGGGCATTATATGTCCACAATAGATTTACAGGATGCATATCTGCATATTCCGATTCATCCAGATCACTATCAGTTTCTGAGATTCTCTTTCCTAGACAAGCATTACCAGTTTGTGGCTCTGCCGTTTGGCCTAGCAACAGCTCCAAGGATTTTTACAAAGGTTCTCGGAGCCCTTCTGTCTGTAATCAGAGAACAGGGTATTGTGGTATTTCCTTATTTGGACGATATCTTGGTACTTGCTCAGTCTTCACATTTAGCAGAATCTCATAAGAATCGACTTGTATTGTTTCTTCGAGAACATGGTTGGAGGATCAATTTACCAAAAAGTTCATTGATTCCTCAGACAAGGGTAACCTTTTTAGGTTTCCAGATAGATTCAGTGTCCATGACTCTGTCTGTGACAGACAAGAGACGTCTAAAATTGGTTTCAGCTTGTCGAAACCTTCAGTCTCAATCATTCCCTTTGGTAGCCTTATGCATGGAAATTCTAGGTCTTATGACTGCTGCATCGGACGCGATCCCCTTTGCTCGTTTTCACATGCAACCTCTTCAGCTCTGTATGCTGAACCAGTGCTGCAGGGATTATACAAAGATATCTCAATTAATATCTTTAAAACCGATTTTACGACACTCTCTGACGTGGTGGACAGACCACCATCGTTTAGTTCAGGGGGCTTCTTTTGTTCTTCCGACCTGGACTGTGATTTCAACAGATGCAAGTCTGACAGGTTGGGGAGCTGTTTGGGGGTCTCTGACAGCACAAGGGGTTTGGGAATCTCAGGAGGTGAGATTACCAATCAACATTTTGGAACTCCGTGCAATTTTCAGAGCTCTTCAGTCATGGCCTCTTCTAAGGAGAGAGTCATTCATTTGTTTTCAGACGGACAATGTCACAACCGTGGCATATATCAATCATCAAGGAGGGACCCACAGTCCTCTGGCTATGAAAGAAGTATCTCGAATACTGGTATGGGCGGAATCCAGCTCCTGTCTAATTTCTGCGGTTCATATCCCAGGTATAGACAATTGGGAAGCGGATTATCTCAGTCGCCAAACGTTACATCCGGGCGAATGGTCTCTTCACCCAGAGGTTTTTCTTCAGATTGTTCAAATGTGGGGACTTCCAGAAATAGATTTGATGGCTTCTCATCTAAACAACAAGCTTCCCAGGTATCTGTCCAGATCCAGGGATCCTCAGGCGGAGGCAGTGGATGCATTGTCACTTCCTTGGAAGTATCATCCTGCCTATATCTTTCCGCCTCTAGTTCTTCTTCCAAGAGTGATTTCCAAGATTCTAAAGGAGTGCTCGTTTGTTCTGCTGGTGGCTCCAGCATGGCCTCACAGGTTTTGGTATGCGGATCTTGTCCGGATGGCCACTTACCAACCGTGGACTCTTCCGTTAAGACCAGACCTTCTATCGCAAGGTCCTTTTTTCCATCAGGATCTCAAATCCTTAAATTTGAAGGTATGGAGATTGAACGCTTGATTCTCAGTCATAGAGGTTTCTCTGACACCGTAATTAATACTATGTTACAGGCTCGTAAATCTGTATCTAGGAAGATATATTATCGAGTCTGGAAAACTTACATTTCTTGGTGTTCTTCTCATCATTTTTCTTGGCATTCTTTTAGAATTCCTAGAATTTTACAGTTTCTTCAGGATGGTTTGGATAAAGGTTTGTCTGCAAGTTCCTTGAAAGGACAAATCTCTGCTCTTTCTGTTCTTTTTCACAGAAAGATTGCTAGTCTTCCTAATATTCATTGTTTTGTACAAGCTTTGGTTCGTATAAAACCTGTTATTAAGTCAATTTCTCCTCCTTGGAGTTTGAATTTGGTTCTGGGGGCTCTTCAAGCTCCTCCGTTTGAACCTATGCATTCGCTGGACATTAAATTACTTTCTTGGAAAGTTTTGTTTCTTTTGGCCATCTCTTCTGCTAGAAGAGTTTCTGAATTATCTGCTCTTTCTTGTGAATCTCCTTTTCTGATTTTTCATCAGGATAAGGCGGTGTTGCGAACTTCTTTTAAATTTTTACCTAAGGTTGTGAATTCTAACAACATTAGTAGAGAAATTGTGGTTCCTTCATTGTGTCCTAATCCTAAGAATTCTAAGGAAAGATCGTTGCATTCTTTGGATGTAGTTAGAGCTTTGAAATATTATGTTGAAGCTACTAAAAATTTCCGAAAGACTTCTTGTCTATTTGTTATCTTTTCCGGTTCTAGGAAAGGTCAGAAGGCCTCTGCCATTTCTTTGGCGTCTTGGTTAAAATCTTTGATTCATCATGCTTATGTCGAGTCGGGTAAAACTCCGCCTCAGAGGATTACGGCTCATTCTACTAGGTCAGTTTCTACTTTCTGGGCGTTTAGGAATGAAGCTTCGGTTGATCAGATTTGCAAAGCAGCAACTTGGTCTTCTTTGCATACTTTTACTAAATTCTACCATTTTGATGTGTTTTCTTCTTCTGAAGCAGTTTTTGGTAGAAAAGTACTTCAGGCAGCTGTTTCAGTTTGATTCTTCTGCTTATAATTTCAGTTTTTTTCATTATAAGATTTAAACTTTGTTTTGGGTGTGGATTTTTATCAGCGGAATTGGCTGTCTTTATTTTATCCCTCCCTCTCTAGTGACTCTTGCGTGGAAGATCCACATCTTGGGTATTCATTATCCCATACGTCACTAGCTCATGGACTCTTGCTAATTACATGAAAGAAAACATAATTTATGTAAGAACTTACCTGATAAATTCATTTCTTTCATATTAGCAAGAGTCCATGAGGCCCACCCTTTTTTGTGGTGGTTATGATTTTTTTGTATAAAGCACAATTATTCCAATTCCTTATTTTTTATGCTTTCGCACTTTTTTCTTATCACCCCACTTCTTGGCTATGCGTTAAACTGATTTGTGGGTGTGGTGAGGGGTGTATTTATAGGCATTTTGAGGTTTGGGAAACTTTGCCCCTCCTGGTAGGAATGTATATCCCATATGTCACTAGCTCATGGACTCTTGCTAATATGAAAGAAATGAATTTATCAGGTAAGTTCTTACATAAATTATGTTTTTTTAACATGTATGTAATTTTACCTTTAAATATATATTTTTTAATTTTATTTACAATGATCTAGCAAATAAGTGTATAAGTGAACTTGTAAATAAGTGCATATTGTTTAAATAAGCTGTGTCATGCATGTATAGGTTTATTCTTGTAGCTTATTATATGTATGCTTCCCCCCCCCCCCCCCCCACATATGTTTTAATTAAAGTAGAGATCCAAGAAAAAATTTATTGTGGGAAAATTAATTTATTACTTTGAAACAGAAACAGCCTATGAAATTCCAGCCAATCTACCTTTTTCTGAGCAACCCCCATATCCTAGTTTTGAGCTGCCCCTTTACACTGCTGCCACCCCACCTATCTCTCTTAGTGAATATAGCCTCTTATTGGAATGTTTGTTTTTTTGCTTGCATTTGCCTTTAAAGGGACATTAAACCCAATTTTTCTCTTTCATGATTCAGATAGAGAATACCATTTCTTTCATGTAATTAGCAAGAGTCCATGAGCTAGTGACGTATGGGATATACATTCCTACCAGGAGGGGCAAAGTTTCCCAAACCTTAAAATGCCTATAAATACACCCCTCACCACACCCACAATTCAGTTTTACAAACTTTGCCTCCCGTGGAGGTGGTGAAGTAAGTTTGTGCTAGATTCTTCGTTGATATGCGCTCCGCAGCAGGCTGGAGCCTGGTTTTCCTCTCAGCGTGCAGTGAATGTCAGAGGGATGTGAAGAGAGTATGGCCTATTTGAATTCAATGATCTCCTTCTACGGGGTCTATTTCATAGGTTCTCTGTTATCGGTCGTAGAGATTCATCTCTTACCTCCCTTTTCAGATCGACGATATACTCTTATATATACCATTACCTCTACTGATTCTCGTTTCAGTACTGGTTTGGCTTTCTACTATATGTAGATGAGTGTCCTGGGGTAAGTTGTTTGTATCTTATTTATGGAAAATTATTTAGTTTCAGGTACTTTTCTTGGACCTGTGATTTATTTGGATGTTGCAATTGCTTCATTTTGTTCTGTTTACTTTAAGATCAAGTATCAGATTATGATTTATTTTAGCATTGTTAAGGGACAACTTTTACTAGACTAGGTGCTGTTGCATTTGTCTTGTTGTTTTGCATTTTTTGATTATGCAAGTCCACTGTATTGACTGGTCCTTTAACTGGACTATCATGCTAATAATTTCATTTGTGTCTTCATTTTATTGAATATTTTCGCAAATGAGGGTTAATCTATGTCTTTAGCTATTTTAGCTAGAAGAATTTTGTGATTTTTAAAAATCCATATTTCTTTTGTTCTAAGATAATCAATTATTTGTTTTATAATTGGATTCAATTCTTAACTGTTACTCTGGGCTTCAAGATTGAGTTCTAAGACTAAAACTTTAAGCTTATACTAGTTTGGTTGTTCTTATTAAGGAACGAATTCCTGAATTCTTTCCCAAGTAACATGTTTTTAATTGGAAATTTTTCAGTTCGAAATCAGCTCCCTAAAATTGCGATGTACGTGCCGTATTCCAGCTTGGCTGGCAAGGGGCAGGTTAAGACTTCTTTGAAATTTATTTGGTTCTATTCGGTCCAAATTTCTTTGATTTTATTCCAGTAAGGCTAACACTTTCTTTAAGTGTGTTTCGGTCCTGTATATTTTGGGTACTGTTGAAGCATGGCTGGGCACCCATGGGGTTCAAGCGCTGCTCAGACCTGGAATCTTCTGGAGTATTTCTTCCAGTTCCATTTTTAGGAACCGGGTTTTGGAGTTTTATTCAAACTATTCTGCCTTTTTTTGGTCAGTGATAGCATTATTTGTTTTCATTAGATACAATAAATGCATATTTTCATTTTTCTGTTTTCATTCAGATTATTTTCTGAGGATGCGGAATCTCATATGATTCACTTTGCTCTTCAGGACATAGTTAGAGGATCTTTTTTTCAAAAGCTCTTGATTCCTTACACAAGGGTCACCTTTTTTAGGTTTCCAGATAGTTTGTGTCACTGTCTTTGTCTCTATCAGACAAGGGACAATTTTATTGTGTTCCGTTTGTCGGTACCTTTAGTCTCTATTATTTCCTTCAGTTGCTATATATGCATAGAAGTTTTAGGTCTTATGGCCACAGCATTGGATTTAATTCCCTTTGCTCATTTTCAATAGAAAGAACCTTTCCAGTCTTTTATGCTGAATTATGGTGCAGGGTTTCTAGGATTTCGCATTTTAAATCTTCGAATCCTAATATTTATCTCTCTTGATTTGGTGGTTAAGATCACCATCATTTAGTTCTACAGGTCTCTTCGTTTCTTTCAACCTGGACCATGATCTCTACAGATGTGAGTCTTTTTGGTTGGGAGGCTGTCTGAGGATCTCTGTCAGCACAAGGGGTTTGGAAATCTCAGGAGGCGAGATTACCATTTGATATTTTAGAACTCCGTGCTTTCTCAGAGTTTTTCAGTTAGTTTCTTTTTGAAGAAGAGACGTTTAGTGTTTTTCAGACAATATCACTACTATGGTGTATGTCAATCATCAGAGTAGGACTATCAGTCCTTAGGCTGTGACAGAAGTGTCTTGGATATTAGCTTGGGCTAAATCCAGCTCCTATCTAAATTCTGTGTTTTTTTTCCCAGGTATAGATATTTGGGAAGTGGATTATCTCTGTTAATCAAGCTTTTCTTCCGGGAGAATGGTCTCTCTTAACCAGATATGTTTTTCATCTCATCTGAATAAAGAACTTCCCAGGGGCCTATTAAGGTCCGGGAATCTTCAGGCGGAAGTAGTGTATGCATTGACATTTCTTTCAAATTATCTTTTTGCCTATTTCTTTCCGCCTCTAGTTCTTCTTCCAAAATTCTTATGGAGTATTTGTTTGTTATGCTGGTAGCTCCAGCATGGCCTCTCAGGTTTTGGTATACGAATCTCATTCGGATGGCCAGTTGCCAACGTTGGACACCTCCGTTTAAACCAGACCTTTTCTTTCTCAAGGCCATTTTTTCCATCAGGATCTCAAATCATTACATTTGAAGGGATGGAGATTGAACGCTTGGTTTTTAGTCATAGAGGTTTTTCTGACTCATTGATTAATACTATGTTTCAGGCTCATAAATCTGTCTCTAGAAAGTTTTATATTGAGTCTGGAAGACCTACTTTTCTTGGCATTCTTTTAAAATTCATAGAATTTTATTATTTTTTCAGGTTGGTTTGGATAAGGTTTTGTCTTCAATTCTTTGTTAGGACAAATCTCTACTCTTTCTGTTCTTTTTTCACAGAAAGATTGCTAATCATCCTGATATTCATTGTGTTGTACAGGCTTTGGTCCATATCAAGCCTGTCATTAATTCAATCTCTCCTCTTTGGAGTCTCAATTTGGTGCTGAGGGCTTTACAGGCTCCTCCGTTTGAAACTATGCATTTTCTGAACGTTAAATTACTTTCTTGGAAAAGTATTGTTCCTTTTGGTTATTTCTTCTACTAGAAGAGTTTTTGAGTTATCTGCTCTTTTTTGTGAATATCCTTTTCTGATTTTTCATCAGGATAAGGCAGTGTTACTTCCTGATATTCATCATTTTTTTCAGGTTTTGATTCGTATCAAACCTGTCATTAAGCCAATTTCTCCTCCTTGGAGTCTTAATTGGGTTCTGAAGGTTTTTCAGGCTCTTCTATTTTGAGCATATGCTTACTCTGGACATTCATTACTTTCATGGAAAGTATTGTTCTTTTTGGACATCTCTTCAGTTAGAACAGTTTTTGAATTATCTGTTCTTTCTTGTGAATCTCCTTGTTCTGATTTTTCATCAGGATAAGGTGTTTTTTTTTTTTTTTGCTGTCCTCATTTCAATTTTCACTTAAGTTGTGAATTCTAACAACATTAGTGGAGGAATTATTGTCTTTTCCTTGTGTCCTAATCCTAAGAATTCTTTGGTAAGATTCTTACATTCTTTAGGATGTGGTAAGAGTTTTGAAATATTATGTTGAAGCTACTCAGATTTCAGACAGACTTCTAGTCTATTTGTTATCTTTTCTGGTTTTAGGAAGGTCAGAAGGCTTCTGCCATTTCTTTGGCATCTTGGTTAAGCTTTTGATTCATCATGCTTATTTGGAGTCAGATTATTCCCCATCTCAGAGGATTACGGCTCATTCTACTAGGTCAGTTTCTACTTCCTGGGCTTTTTAAGAATGAAGCTTCTGTTGATCAAATTTGCAAAGCAATGACTTGGTCTTCTTTGCATACTTTTACTAAATTCTACCATTTTGATGTTTTCTCTTCTTTAGAAGCAGTTTTGGTAGAATAGTACTTCAGGCAGCTGTTTCAGTTTGATTCTTCTGCTTATAATTTCAGTTTTTTTCATTATTAAAATTGAAACTTTTGATTTGGGTAGTGGATTAATTTTTCAGCGGAATTGGCTGTCTTTATTTTATCCCTCCCTCTCTAGTGACTCTTGCGTGGAAGTTCCACATCTTGAGTATTTATATCCCATACGTCACTAGCTCATGTACTCTTGCTAATTACATGAAAGAAAACATAATTTAAGTAAGAACTTACCTGATAAATTCATTTCTTTCATATTAGCAAGAGTCCATCAGGCCCACCCTTTTTTGTGGTGGTTATGATTTTTTTGTATAAAGCACAATTATTCCAATTCCTTATTTTTTTTATGCTTTCGCTCTTTTCTTATCACCCCACTTCTTGGCTATTCGTTAAACTGAATTGTGGGTGTGGTGAGGGGTGTATTTATAGGCATTTTAAGGTTTGGGAAACTTTGCCCCTCCTGGTAGGAATGTATATCCCATATGTTACTAGCTCATGGACTCTTGCTAATATGAAAGAAATGAATTTATCAGGTAAGTTCTTACATAAATTATGTTTTTAAACAACTTTCTAATTTACTTCTATTATCTAATTTGCTTCATTCTCTTGATATTCTTTCCTGAAAAGCATATCTAGATAGGCTCAGTAGTTTCTGATTGGTGGCTGCACATAGATGCCTCCTGTGATTGGCTCGCCCATGTGCATTGCTATTTCTTTGACAAAGGATATCTAAAGAATGAAGCAAATTAGATAATAGAAGTAAATTGGAATGTTGTTTAAAATTGTATTATCTGTCTGAATTATGAAAGAAAACTTTTGGGTTTAATGTCCCTTTAAGGTAACTGGCAGAGTGTATGTATGTATATATACACACACACATTAAAATGGGCGGAGCCATCTGAGGGGCGGGGCTAGTGCTCCCCCATCTTCAAAAGTCACCAGCCGCCACTGGTAGAATATTGTCTGTTTGATTGGTACTTAGAAAATATCTGATGGCATTCTCACCCAGTGTATGCTTAATACTGGTATGGAGAGATTCAACGTCTGCAGTAACTAATATTAAATCACTGGAAACATATGTATTATCAAGTTTTTGTAAGACCTCCAACGTAAGATGGTAAAGTGTATAGATATTGACTGGCTTTTCCATTAGACTTTCATTACCGATACTATGGGGCCTATTTATCAAAGGTCTTGCCGACCTGATCCGACAGTGCGGATCAGGTCCGCAAGACCTCACTGAATGTGGAGAGCAATACACTCTCCGTATTCAGCATTGCACCAGCAGCTCACAAGAGCTGCTGGTGCAACGCCGCCCCCTGCTGACTCACGGCCAATCGGCTGCCAGCAGGGAGGTGTCAATCAACCCGATCGTATTCGATTGGGTTGAATTGCGGTGATTCCTGTCCGCCTCATCAGAGCAGGCGGACAGTGTTATGGAGCAGCGGTCTTTAGAAACTCGGGCCCACAAGCTCCGTTCGGAGCTTGATAAATGGGCCCCTATGGGTCTGCCAGGTGGCTTATGTAGATCTTTGTGGATCTTAGGAATTAAATACAATGTAGCCACTTTGGGATGTTGTTGTGCAAGAAACAATTTTTCTGATTCATTAATAAATTCATCTTTGCATGCTTGTGAGATGATGTTATTATATTTTTCTAAGTACATTTCTGTAGGATTTCCTAGAAGTTCTTTATAACAGTTTGTATTATCCAATTGTGTTTTTACTTCTTCTAGATATTCAGTTTTGTCCCATAGGACGATATTTCCTCGATTGTCTGAAGGTTTCACTAAGGTGTCTTCCCATGATTAAATTTCTTTTATGTCATGTCTTTCTTTCATAGTTACATTAGATTTGGATTTGATTTTAGGCAATTTTTCTATTTCTCTGCAAACTATTTGGTTAAAAATTTGGATTTCAGGAGATATGTTAGAGGGTGGCATATATTTAGATTTATTTTTTATAGTTTGTTTCCATTCTGTTTTAGATGTTTCAGCAGATCTATTCTCTGTTAGTAGATGTTCTAAATCTTCCAGAGCTGTCTGGTCTATTATTGTCCAATCCTCCCCATATTCCTTTTTCAAGTATAGTTTTTCCAATAACAATTTCCTAGAATAAAGATGTACATCTTTGACTATCTCAAATTTATTTAAGCTTGCAGTGGGGCAAAAAGTAAGTCCCTTGGAAAGTACTTTGTAATGATCTTGAGAAAGGTTATGTTGTGTTAGATTTCTTACTCTTAGGTTCCCATCCTTATTTTGGAGAAGGGACTGGGTTGTATCCTGCTCAAATTTCTTGAAGGGGGAGTAGTGTTTTTGCGTTTGTTCTGCCTGTTTGTTTGATTCTGAAGGCTTGCCGGGTATGGATTGGGAGCAGGTTGGATATTGGATAAAAAAGAAGAAGCGGAGGATGATGGACGAGATATATTTTGCAATGCTAATGTAGGAGTAGGTGGTGTGGTTAAGGAGGTCTCCAGTGCCATTAATTGGGATCTGGTATATGTTCTAGGTATATGTTCTACACTTTTCTCCTCGCTAACAGACCCCACACACACACACACTTTTCTCATCACTAACAGACCCCCCCTCCACACACACTTTTCTCCTCGCTAACAGAACCCACACGCACACACACACTTTTCTCCTCGCTAACAGACCCCACACACACACACACACACACACTTTTCTCATCACTCACTAACAGACCCCCCCATACAAAGACACACTTTTCTCCTCGCTAACAGACCACACACACACACACACACACATTTCTCCTCGCTAACAGACCCCACACACACACTTTTCTCCTCACTAACAGCAGACCCCCCAACACACACACTTTTCTCCTCGCTAACAGACCCCACACACACACACTTTTCTCCTCGCTAATAGACCCCACACACACATTTCTCCTCGCTAACAGACCACACACACACATTTTTCTCCTCGCTAACAGACCCCACACGCACACACACACTTTTCTCCTTGCTAACAGACCCCCACCCACACACACACACATTTCTCCTCGCTAACAGACCCCACACACACACTTTTCTCCTCACTAACAGACCCCCCAACACACACACTTTTCTCCTCGCTAACAGACCCCACACACACATTTCTCCTCGCTAACAGACCACACACACACACACACACTTTTCTCCTCGCTAACAGACCCCACACACACACACACTTTTCTCCTCGCTAACAGACCCCACACGCACACACACACACTTTTCTCCTTGCTAACAGACACCCACCCACACACACACATTTCTCCTCACTAACAGACCCCACACACACTTTTCTCCTCACTAACAGATCCCCCAACACACACACTTTTCTCCTCGCTAAAAGACCCCACACACACACACTTTTCTCCTCGCTAACAGACCCCACACACACATTTCTCCTCGCTAACAGACCACACACACACACACTTTTCTCCTCTCTAACAGACCCCACACGCGCACACACACACACACTTTTCTCCTCACTAACAGACCCCCACCCACACACACACACACTTTTCTCCTTGCTAACAGACCCCACACACACACTTTTCTCCTCACTAACAGAACCCCCCCCACACACACACACACACTTTTCTCCTTGCTAACAGACCCCACACACACACACCTTTCTCCTTGCTAACAGACCCCACACACACACACTTTTCTCCTCACTAACAGACCACACACACACACACTTTTCTCCTCACTAACAGACCACACACACACACTTTTCTCCTCGCTAACAGACCCCACACACACACTTTTCTCCTCGCTAACAGACCCCACACACACACTTTTCTCCTCGCTAACAGACCCCACACACACACACTTTTCTCCTCGCTAACAGACCCCACACACACATTTCTCCTCGCTAACAGACCACACACACACACACTTTTCTCCTCTCTAACAGACCCCACACGCGCACACACACACACACTTTTCTCCTCACTAACAGACCCCCACCCACACACACACACACTTTTCTCCTTGCTAACAGACCCCACACACACACTTTTCTCCTCACTAACAGAACCCCCCCCACACACACACACACACTTTTCTCCTTGCTAACAGACCCCACACACACACACCTTTCTCCTTGCTAACAGACCCCACACACACACACTTTTCTCCTCACTAACAGACCACACACACACACACTTTTCTCCTCACTAACAGACCACACACACACACTTTTCTCCTCGCTAACAGACCCCACACACACACTTTTCTCCTCGCTAACAGACCCCACACACACACTTTTCTCCTCGCTAACAGACCCCACACACACACTTTTCTCCTCACTGACCACACACACACACACACACACTTTTCTCCTCACTAACAGACCCCACACGCACACACACACTTTTCTCCTCGCTAACAGACCCCACCCACACACACACTTTTCTCCTTGCTAACAGACCCCACACACACACTTTTCTCCTCACTAACAGACCCCCCCCCCCACACACACACACACTTTTCTCCTCGCTAACAGACCCCACACACACACACTTTTCTCCTTGCTAACAGACCCCACACACACACACACTTTTCTCCTCACTAACAGACCACACACACACACACACTTTTCTCCTCACTAACAGACCACACACACACACACACTTTTCTCCTCACTAACAGACCACACACACACTTTTCTCCTCGCTAACAGACCCCACACACACACTTTTCTCCTCGCTAACAGACCCCACACACACACTTTTCTCCTCACTAACAGACCACACACACACACACACACTTTTCTCCTCACTAACAGACCACACACACACACACTTTTCTCCTCACTAACAGACCACACACACACTTTTCTCCTCGCTAACAGACCCCACACACACACACACTTTTCTCCTCACTAACAGACCACACACACACACACACACACACACACTTTTCTCCTCACTAACAGACCACATACACACACACACATATTTCTCCTCGCTAACAGACCCCACACACACACTTTTCTCATCACTAACAGACCCCCCAACACATACACTTTTCTCCTCGCTAACAGACCCCCCACACACACACACTTTTCTCCTCGCTAACAGACCCCACACACACATTTCTCCTCGCTAACAGACCACACACACACACACTTTTCTCCTCGCTAACAGACCCCACACGCACACACACACACTTTTCTCCTCGCTAACAGACCCCACACGCACACACACACACACTTTTCTCCTCGCTAACAGACCCCCACCCACACACACAAATTTCTCCTCACTAACAGACCCCACACACACTTTTCTCCTCACTAACAGACCCCCCAACACACACACTTTTCTCCTCGCTAAAAGACCCCACAAACACACACTTTTCTCCTCGCTAACAGACCCCACACACACATTTCTCCTCGCCAGCAGACCACACACACACACTTTTCTCCTCTCTAACAGACCCCACACGCGCACACACACACACTTTTCTCCTCGCTAACAGACCCCCACCCACACACACACACACTTTTCTCCTTGCTAACAGACCCCACACACATACTTTTCTCCTCACTAACAGACCCCCCCCACACACACACACACACACTTTTCTCCTTGCTAACAGACCCCACACACACACACTTTTCTCCTCACTAACAGACCACACACACACACTTTTCTCCTCATTAACAGACCACACACACACACTTTTCTCCTCGCTAACAGACCCCACACACACACTTTTCTCCTCGCTAACAGACCCCCCACACACACTTTTCTCCTCGCTAACAGACCCCACACACACACTTTTCTCCTCACTAACAGACCACACACACACACACACACACACACTTTTCTCCTCACTAACAGACTACACACACACACTTTTCTCCTCGCTAACAGACCCCACACACACACTTTTCTCTTCACTAACAGACCCCCCACACACACACACACTTTTCTCCTCACTAACAGACCCCACACACACACACACACACACACACACACACACACTTTTCTCCTCACTAACAGACCACACACACACTTTTCTCCTCACTAACAGACCCCCCACACACACACACACTTTTCTCCTCACTAACAGACCCCACACACACACACACACTTTTCTCCTCGCTAACAGACCCCACACACACACTTTTCTCCTCACTAACAGACCCCACACACACACACACTTTTCTCCTCGCTAACAGACCCCACACACACACACAGTTTTCTGCTCGCTAACAGACCACACACACACACACACACACTTTTCTCCTCGTTAATAGACCACACACACACTTTTCTCCTCGCTAACAGACCCCACACACACACTTTTCTCCTCGTTAACAGACCCCACACACACTTTTCTCCTTGCTAACAGACCTCCCCCCAAACTCACATACTTTTTTCACATCATTTACCGTCTCACATAATGTTGCATTGTCTCAGAAAGAGTGTTCCCAGAGATTCTACCCGCTGCACCTGTTTAGATAAAATGACAGGAGCTCTACTTAGGCTTCCTATAAAAAAACTTTAGTTTCTTAAGTGACCCATGCATGTCACTGTCCTCAATAATTAGTTATCCCACGCAGAAAAAGGAGGTTGTGGTTAACAAGAACAAAATGAACAGACCCCACACACACACTTTTCTCCTCACTAACAGACCCCACACACACACACACACTTTTCTCCTCACTAACAGACCACACACACACACACTTTTCTCCTCGCTAACAGACCACACACACACACACTTTTCTCCTCGCTAACAGACCACAAACACACACACATATTTCTCCTCGCTAACAGACCCCACACACACACTTTGCTCCTCACTAACAGACCCCCCAACACACACACTTTTCTCCTCGCTAACAGACCCCACACACACACACTTTTCTCCTCGCTAACAGACCCCCACCCACACACACACACACTTTTCTCCTTGCTAACAGACCCCACACACACACTTTTCTCCTCACTAACAGACCCCCACACACACACACACTTTTCTCCTTGCTAACAGACCCCACACACACACTTTTCTCCTTGCTAACAGACCCCACACACACACACTTTTCTCCTCACTAACAGACCACACACACACACTTTTCTCCTCATTAACAGACCACACACACACACTTTTCTCCTCGCTAACAGACCCCACACACACACTTTCTCCTCGCTAACAGACCCCCCACACACACTTTTCTCCTCGCTAACAGACCCCACACACACACTTTTCTCCTCACTAACAGACCACACACACACACACACTTTTCTCCTCACTAACAGACCACACACACACACACTTTTCTCCTCGCTAACAGACCCCACACACACACTTTTCTCCTCACTAACAGGCCCCCCCACACACACACACTTTTCTCCTCGCTAACAGACCCCACCCACACACACACACACACTTTTCTCCTTGCTAACAGACCCCACACACACCACACACTTTTCTCCTCACTAACAGACCCCCCACACACACACACACACTTTTCTCCTCGCTAACAGACCCCACACACACACACTTTTCTCCTTGCTAACAGACCCCACACACACAGACTGTTCTCCTCACTAACAGACCACACACACTTTTCTCCTCACTAACAGACCACACACACACACACACTTTTCTCCTCGCTAACAGATCCCCACACACACACTTTTCTCCTCACTAACAGACCACACACACACACACACACTTTTCTCCTCGCTAACAGACCCCACACACACACTTTTCTCCTCGCTAACAGACCCCACACACACACTTTTCTCCTCACTAACAGACCCCACACACACACACACACTTTTCTCCTCACTAACAGACCACACACACACACACTTTTCTCCTCACTAACAGACCACACACACACACTTTTCTCCTCGCTAACAGACCACAAACACACACACATATTTCTCCTCGCTAACAGACCCCACACACACACTTTGCTCCTCACTAACAGACCCCCCAACACACACACTTTTCTCCTCGCTAACAGACCCCACACACACACACTTTTCTCCTCGCTAACAGACCCCACACACACATTTCTCCTCGCTAACAGACCACACACACACACACACACTTTTCTCCTCGCTAACAGACCCCACACACACACACACTTTTCTCCTCGCTAACAGACCCCACACGCACACACACACACTTTTCTCCTTGCTAACAGACACCCACCCACACACACACATTTCTCCTCACTAACAGACCCCACACACACTTTTCTCCTCACTAACAGATCCCCCAACACACACACTTTTCTCCTCGCTAAAAGACCCCACACACACACACTTTTCTCCTCGCTAACAGACCCCACACACACATTTCTCCTCGCTAACAGACCACACACACACACACTTTTCTCCTCTCTAACAGACCCCACACGCGCACACACACACACACTTTTCTCCTCACTAACAGACCCCCACCCACACACACACACACTTTTCTCCTTGCTAACAGACCCCACACACACACTTTTCTCCTCACTAACAGAACCCCCCACACACACACACACACACTTTTCTCCTTGCTAACAGACCCCACACACACACACCTTTCTCCTTGCTAACAGACCCCACACACACACACTTTTCTCCTCACTAACAGACCACACACACACACACTTTTCTCCTCACTAACAGACCACACACACACACTTTTCTCCTCGCTAACAGACCCCACACACACACTTTTCTCCTCGCTAACAGACCCCACACACACACTTTTCTCCTCGCTAACAGACCCCACACACACACTTTTCTCCTCACTAACAGACCACACACACACACACACTTTTCTCCTCACTAACAGACCCCACACGCACACACACACTTTTCTCCTCGCTAACAGACCCCACCCACACACACACTTTTCTCCTTGCTAACAGACCCCACACACACACTTTTCTCCTCACTAACAGACCCCCCCCCCCCACACACACACACACACTTTTCTCCTCGCTAACAGACCCCACACACACACACTTTTCTCCTTGCTAACAGACCCCACACACACACACACTTTTCTCCTCACTAACAGACCACACACACACACTTTTCTCCTCACTAACAGACCACACACACACACACTTTTCTCCTCACTAACAGACCACACACACACTTTTCTCCTCGCTAACAGACCCCACACACACACTTTTCTCCTCGCTAACAGACCCCACACACACACTTTTCTCCTCACTAACAGACCACACACACACTTTTCTCCTCACTAACAGACCACACACACACACACACACACTTTTCTCCTCACTAACAGACCACACACACACTTTTCTCCTCGCTAACAGACCCCACACACACACTTTTCTCCTCGCTAACAGACCCCACACACACACTTTTCTCCTCACTAACAGACCCCACACACACACTTTTCTCCTCACTAACAGACCACACACACACACTTTTCTCCTCACTAACAGACCACATACACACACACACATATTTCTCCTCGCTAACAGACCCCACACACACACTTTTCTCATCACTAACAGACCCCCCAACACACACACTTTTCTCCTCGCTAACAGACCCCACACACACACTTTTCTCCTCGCTAACAGACCCCACACACACACTTTTCTCCTCACTAACAGACCACACACACACACACACTTTTCTCCTCACTAACAGACCCCACACGCACACACACACTTTTCTCCTCGCTAACAGACCCCACCCACACACACACTTTTCTCCTTGCTAACAGACCCCACACACACACTTTTCTCCTCACTAACAGACCCCCCACACACACACACACACACACTTTTCTCCTCGCTAACAGACCCCACACACACACACTTTTCTCCTTGCTAACAGACCCCACACACACACACACTTTTCTCCTCACTAACAGACCACACACACACACACTTTTCTCCTCACTAACAGACCACACACACACACACTTTTCTCCTCACTAACAGACCACACACACACTTTTCTCCTCGCTAACAGACCCCACACACACACTTTTCTCCTCGCTAACAGACCCCACACACACACTTTTCTCCTCACTAACAGACCACACACACACACACACACTTTTCTCCTCACTAACAGACCACACACACACACACTTTTCTCCTCACTAACAGACCACACACACACTTTTCTCCTCGCTAACAGACCCCACACACACACTTTTCTCCTCGCTAACAGACCCCACACACACACTTTTCTCCTCACTAACAGACCCCACACACACACTTTTCTCCTCACTAACAGACCACACACACACACACACACTTTTCTCCTCACTAACAGACCACATACACACACACACATATTTCTCCTCGCTAACAGACCCCACACACACACTTTTCTCATCACTAACAGACCCCCCAACACACACACTTTTCTCCTCGCTAACAGACCCCACACACACACACTTTTCTCCTCGCTAACAGACCCCACACACACATTTCTCCTCGCTAACAGACCACACACACACACACTTTTCTCCTCGCTAACAGACCCCACACGCACACACACACACTTTTCTCCTCGCTAACAGACCCCACACGCACACACACACACACTTTTCTCCTCGCTAACAGACCCCCACCCACACACACAAATTTCTCCTCTCTATCAGACCCCACACGCGCACACACACACACTTTTCTCCTCGCTAACAGACCCCCACCCACACACACACACACACTTTTCTCCTTGCTAACAGACCCCACACACACACTTTTCTCCTCACTAACAGACCCCCCCCCACACACACACACACACTTTTCTCCTTGCTAACAGACCCCACACACACACACTTTTCTCCTCACTAACAGACCACACACACACACTTTTCTCCTCATTAACAGACCACACACACACACTTTTCTCCTCGCTAACAGACCCCACACACACACTTTTCTCCTCGCTAACAGACCCCCCACACACACTTTTCTCCTCGCTAACAGACCCCACACACACACTTTTCTCCTCACTAACAGACCACACACACACACACACACTTTTCTCCTCACTAACAGACCACACACACACACTTTTCTCCTCGCTAACAGACCCCACACACACACTTTTCTCCTCACTAACAGACCCCCCCCCACACACACACTTTTCTCCTCACTAACAGACCCCACACACACACACACACACACACACACACTTTTCTCCTCACTAACAGACCACACACACACTTTTCTCCTCACTAACAGACCCCCCACACACACACACACTTTTCTCCTCACTAACAGACCCCACACACACACACACACTTTTCTCCTCGCTAACAGACCCCACACACACTTTTCTCCTCACTAACAGACCCCACACACACACACACTTTTCTCCTCGCTAACAGACCCCACACACACAGTTTTCTGCTCGCTAACAGACCACACACACACACACACGCACTTTTCTCCTCGTTAATAGACCACACACACACACACTTTTCTCCTCGCTAACAGACCCCACACACACACTTTTCTCCTCGTTAACAGACCCCACACACACTTTTCTCCTTGCTAACAGACCTCCCCCCAAACTCACATACTTTTTTCACATCATTTACCGTCTCACATAATGTTGCATTGTCTCAGAAAGAGTGTTCCCAGAGATTCTACCCGCTGCACCTGTTTAGATAAAATGACAGGAGCTCTACATAGGCTTCCTATAAAAAAACTTTAGTTTCTTAAGTGACCCATGCATGTCACTGTCCTCAATAATTAGTTATCCCACGCAGAAAAAGGAGGTTGTGGTTAACAAGAACAAAATGAACAGACCCCACACACACACTTTTCTCCTCACTAACAGACCCCACACACACACACACTTTTCTCCTCACTAACAGACCACACACACACACACTTTTCTCCTCACTAACAGACCACACACACACACTTTTCTCCTCGCTAACAGACCACAAACACACACACATATTTCTCCTCGCTAACAGACCCCACACACACACTTTGCTCCTCACTAACAGACCCCCCAACACACACACTTTTCTCCTCGCTAACAGACCCCACACACACACACTTTTCTCCTCGCTAACAGACCCCACACACACATTTCTCCTCGCTAACAGACCACACACACACACACACACTTTTCTCCTCGCTAACAGACCCCCACCCACACACACTTTTCTCCTTGCTAACAGACCCCACACACACACTTTTCTCCTCACTAACAGACCCCCCCACACACACACACACACACTTTTCTCCTTGCTAACAGACCCCACACACACACACTTTTCTCCTTGCTAACAGACCCCACACACACACACTTTTCTCCTCACTAACAGACCACACACACACACTTTTCTCCTCATTAACAGACCACACACACACACTTTTCTCCTCGCTAACAGACCCCACACACACACTTTTCTCCTCGCTAACAGACCCCCCACACACACTTTTCTCCTCGCTAACAGACCCCACACACACACTTTTCTCCTCACTAACAGACCACACACACACACACACACACTTTTCTCCTCACTAACAGACCACACACACACACACTTTTCTCCTCGCTAACAGACCCCACACACACACTTTTCTCCTCACTAACAGACCCCCCCCACACACACACACTTTTCTCCTCACTAACAGACCCCCCCCACACACACACACACACACACACACACTTTTCTCCTCACTAACAGACCACACACACACTTTTCTCCTCACTAACAGACCCCACACACACACACACACTTTTCTCCTCACTAACAGACCCCACACACACACACACACTTTTCTCCTCGCTAACAGACCCCACACACACACTTTTCTCCTCACTAACAGACCCCACACACACACACACTTTTCTCCTCGCAAACAGACCCCACACACACACATTTCTCCTCGCTAACAGACCCCACACACACACACAGTTTTCTGCTCGCTAACAGACCACACACACACACACACTTTTCTCCTCGCTAACAGACCCCACACACACACTTTTCTCCTCGTTAACAGACCCCACACACACTTTTCTCCTTGCTAACAGACCTCCCCCCAAACTCACATACTTTTTTCACATCATTTACCGTCTCACATAATGTTGCATTGTCTCAGAAAGAGTGTTCCCAGAGATTCTACCCGCTGCACCTGTTTAGATAAAATGACAGGAGCTCTACTTAGGCTTCCTATAAAAAAACTTTAGTTTCTTAAGTGACCCATGCATGTCACTGTCCTCAATAATTAGTTATCCCACGCAGAAAAAGGAGGTTGTGGTTAACAAGAACAAAATTAAATATGATTTTTTTTTCTTAACTATCCTCCTGTCTGACATTTATAGATAACACTAAAGGGTTAAAAAGGAACATTGAGGTAAAAGTCAAAATGTATTTGATTTAGATAGAGCATGCCATTTTAAACAACTATTCCATTTACTTATTTTATCTAATTTGCCTTGTTCTGTTTATATCATTTGTTGAAAAGCATATATGCCTCTTGTCATTGACTCAAATGATGCACTAGCTAGCTCTCAGTAGTGCATTGCTGTTCCTTCATAATGATACCAAGAAAATTTGATTAGCAAAGCAAATTGGAAAGTTGTTTAAAATTGTATGCTCTTTCTGAATAATTTTAAATAATCTTTTGAGTTTGATGTCCCTTTAAAATACTGATTCGGGGGGGCGCAGCCAACTACCCAAGTGACCAGATGTACTTCACAAGAGCTCTGGCTCTTAATTCAGACATTAGGGGTAAAAGTATGGATTAATATATATTTTCTCAGCTTGTTTGAAGACCCCTGCTAGTTTTCTTCATAAAGCATCCTGTCAACCAATTATGGGAACTTATATCTCACAATTAATCCCAATTTAAGCCTTGTAATACAGCTACGCAGATGGAGACAGCTGGCGCAGTTTAAGACCTATGATAGTCATAGCGATACCTGCAGCTCATAATACCCACATGGTGGCTCACTATTTGTACCTACTTAACCGAAACGAGTTGTTGAAACAGCCTCAGTAGAGATATCAGTTGCGGTTTAAAACTCTCTGAAAAGGAAAATGGCGACTGAGGTACACTGGGAGCTGATAGCTTCGAGCTATATTGAGGCCTCCTTCAGGCTTCTAGAAGCACTTTTAACAAAGCTCCCCACCGTGACATCCCATGGCTCTGTACCTACTACCCAGGCTAGGCGAAGAGGCGGAACTCACAAAATGGAAGTAAACTGCATACCTACAGTCACTCATACGCACCGGACTGGGGTGGCAGAGGCATTTTTGGATAGACAGAGATCCTCCCCCTCTTCTTTTGCTGGGAGCCCTTCTGCGCTTGATTTTGGCCGCAGGCATGGAGCGGCATTAACAGTTACCTTGAAGAGTGTCTTTAAGCTGTCCCACTCATATACTAACCCCGGAGCATTTGTAGCAGTGAGCTGACCTCTTACCTAACCGCATGCTCAGATCTGCATATGGAGCCCTGTAGGATGAATGGTGATATTGGCAGATGTCTGTTACAGCTGGCTCAAGGAATGCCTTCAGCCTTACGTTCTGGAGTGGGGTAAAAGATTCTCCCTTTTGGTATGCCACGCCACTGCATTATCTCTCACCCAGACTACAAATTGATTAGAGAGATCATGTGTGAAAACGGACACTGTACCTTAGATGTGCAAAACTGACTTATTAGTCTCCTTTTATGGCTTAAAGGGACACTGAACCCAAAAATTTTCTTTCGCGATTCAGATAGAGCATGCAATTTTAAGCAACTTTCCAATTTACTCCTATTATCAATGTTTATTTGTTCTCTTGATATTTCTATATAAAAAAAAAGAAGGCATCTAAGCTTTTTCTTGGTTCAGACTCTGGATAGCATTTTTTGATTGGTGGATAAATTTATCCACCAATAAGCAAGGACAACCTAGGTTGTTCACCAAAAATTGGCCGGCAGTAGCTAACTTGGAGGATTCAGTTACTCACAATAATTACAGAATGTGCAGGTACCACTATGGACTAGATTTATAAAGCCCCTGCAGCAGCAAGTTCTCACAAGAACTTGCTCGCCGCGATTTAGCAAGCAGCGGTCACCAGACCACTGCTTCCCTAACATCTTCGCCACCTCTATTGTGGCGAAATTAAATCTCCTCGGTCGAGTCTGACCGAGGAGATTAACAGCTCCTGCCCGCGCGTGATTGGCTGTGCGCAGGCAGGGGGGCGGGATTGCACGCGAGCGCAAAATTGCGCTCGTGTGCAATGTTAATTACCTGCGGGTAATTTCGCCCCGCCACAGGCGAGCTGAGGCGTAGAGGGGCGCGTATACGCGCCCCTGTACGCCTCAGCGTTGATAAATCTAGCCCTATATGGAACCTACTTAATTTATTTATTTACTCATCATACTCATATTACCACCCTCCTCCCTCCTTAACCCCTTAATGACAACTGACGTACCAGGTACGTCATGCAAAAACTAACTGTTAATGACAATAGACGTACCTGGTACGTCAGTTGTCTAACAGAGTGCTGGAAGTGATCACAATCACTTCCAGCAGCTCTGAGGGTATTGCAGTGATGCCTCGATATGGAGGCATCCTGCAATACCCCTTTACAAGACTCCGATGCAGAGAGAGCCACTCTGTGGCCCTCTCTGCACCGGCAGCAATGGTGCCGATGGTGCCGTTGTCTGGGTGGGAGGAGGGAGCGTGTGCGCGCGTGCACGGAGGCGCGCGTGCACGTGCACACATTAGCCACACTGACACCAATGAAGTAAGGAAGGGGAAAAAAAAGTTAATATTTTTTCTTTACATATAAAAGGATCTGGGAGGGGGAGGGGGTGGGGGTATTGTAGGGGGGCTGCTACACTACAGAAATAATTCAAAATAAAAATAAAAGTTATAAATAAAATTTAAATACTTTGGTTTGTGGGGCCAAACTGGGCACTGGCAGACAGCTGCCAGTACCCAAGATGGCGGTAATTAGGTAGGGGAGAGGGTTAGAGAGCTGGAGGGGGGATCAGGGAGGTTGGTGCTAAGGCAGGGGTCCATCACAACTAAAATATTTTATTATTTTTATTTAAAAAAAAAAAAAAACTTTTATTTAACTCTTTTATTTAGTACTGGCAGACTTTCTGCCAGTACTTAAGATGGCGGGAACAATTGTGGGGTGGGGTAGGGAAGAGAGCTGTTTGGGAGGGATCAGGGGGTGGGATGTGTCAGGTGGGAGGCTGATCTCTAAAATTAACCCTGCAAGCTCCCTACAAGCTACCTAATTTAACCCCTTCACTGCTGGGCATAATTCACATGTGGTGCGCAGTGGCATTTAGCAGCCTTCTAATTACCAAAAAGCAACGCCAAAGCCATATAAGTCTGCTATTTTTGAACAAAGGGGATCCCAGAGAAGCATTTACAACCATGTGTGCCATAATTGCAGAAGCTGTTTGTAAATAATTTCAGTGGGAAACCTAAAGTTTGTGACAAAATTTGTGAAAAAGTGAACTTTTTTTTTTTTTTAACGCATTTGGCGGTGAAATGGTGGCATGAAATATACCAAAATGGGCCTAGATCAATACTTTGGGATGTCTTCTAAAAAAAAATATATACATGTCAAGGGATATTCAGGTATTCCTGACAGATATCAGGGTTCCAAAGTAACTAGCGCTAATTTTGAAAAAAAGTGGTTTGGAAATAGCAAAGTGCTACTTGTATTTATTGCCCCATAAATTGCAAAAAAAGCAAAGAATGTGTAAACATTGGGTATTTCTAAACTCAGGACAAAATTTATAAACTATTTAGTAACAGATTTTGGGGGTCAAAATTAGAAAAAGTGTGTTTTTTTCCATTTTTTCCTCATATTTTATCATTTTTTTTAGTAAATTATAAGATATGATGAAAATAATGGTATCTTTAGAAAGTCCATTTTATGACGAGAAAAACGGTATATAATATGTGTGGGTACAGTAAACGAGTAAGAGGAAAATTACAGCTAAACGCAAACACAGCAGAAATGTAAAAATAGCCATTGTTAAGGGTAAGAAAATTGAAAAATGGTCCGGTCATTAAGGGGTTAATGGACCTCACAGTGTTTTAGTGCAGGCTGGACCTGCACTGCTGTCATTAGTTATAATCTCTCTTCTCACACTATGCACCAATCTTATCAGCTTGCTAGACTCTATTATACCAGATATAATGTTAACCCGGCAAGAACTAATTCATTTTTGTGTACCCGCTAGTACCTAGTGCGCTCACGAGATTTTTCATATAGATATGTTGTCTGGTTTCATTATAGCTTGTTTATTTTGAGTTATGAAACCATGGCTCAATTAACCACCTCCCCCCCCCCCCCCCACATCATAATATACCTCCTAGTTTATGAGGGTTAACTAAGCATTTTTTCTTGCCTATACAGCACCCTAAATATTGTATACCTATATTTAACAACAACCCCTGTCCCTATAATGTTTCTACATACCAGATCCAAGAGGGTCTTACCATGCTTTATCTGGGGTAGAAAACTTTAGTCTGCTTTATGCATTCTCATGTAAAGAAAAAAGAGGTTTCACAATCGAGACCCACATGTGGTTTCCTATATTAGCAAATCACCTCCAATCACTTTAATAATCTTTGTTTTACAAGGTCCAAGAGAGGCCTTTCTGTGTAGTTTTGGTGGTTTCCAGATCAATTGGCATTCTCACTGTAAATAGTTTGTACGGTACACAGATCTTTACCTACTTGATTTTTTGTTGCATAAATCTACTCTCTGTATCAGTGGTATTTTATTATATGTAACATATGTATAGTGCTTACAATGTTGAATGCCTTGATATGAACCTCAATAAAAATAATTTATAAAAAAAAAAAAATACTGATTCAAGTACACCAAACATGCAGCAAAGACTTAAGTGATTTAACCCATGAATGCCTACAGCATGTAGTATCTTTAGTATAGGAAAGCAAGAGAAGCTGTGAGGCTGGCATATATAAGAGGAATTTAAACTTGTCCCCACTCCCTAGTAACCCAGGTTTAAAGGCACCTAGTACTTCTAAAACCCATATTTAATACAGCACATTTATATACATACACAAGTGTAGGCTTTGGTTTCAGACAATGGAACAAATGTGCATACAATTGTGTACCTGCAAATGATTATATGAAGAATGTCAGCCCAGTGTCACTGACCTATAAGAGTGAGATATAAGAGAGATCCAGGGAGAAGGAACATGCTAAGGACCATTTATTTATCACCTTATTCTCACTGACCCCATGTGATGGAGGAAGACCTCAGTGGCTCAGAGGTCAGCCAATAAAAGAAGCAGGGGAGGTAAAGCTAGAGATTGGCAGCATGAAGCTGAAATAGTCTGGCAGCTCCTGCAGTCACAGCTAAGGTATTTTACAAGTTTACAACTAATTGGTTATGTTTTTGTGCCTCCCTGAACTGAATCCAACTACTAAGCCTGCCTTATCAGCACACACAGCCCGGTCAGAAGCAGCTGGGTTCATTCTGCAACAAGTGGGACTGGTGGAACGGCAGTGACAGGGTCTGCAGAAGGGAAACTCCCTTGTTGTGTAGCCTGGTCTGCTCTGAGCCGGAGTCTGTGTGCTGGGAGGGATGGGCTTCAACTAAAATTACACCATCAACCATCTATGCATTGTACCTGGTGTAATTTTAGTTATATAGCAAAGCTAAAAAGTAAATCACTCACCCTAACTCTGTATTAACTCTGCACAAAAATCAGCAAACACTGCCCTGTCTGCAGCAGTCACCCCCCAGATTGACGCCCCATGAGTCACACAGTCACAGTCTCAATATGCCCACAGTCACATTACCCAACTTGCACACCTCCTGACTCCAGACTTCAGTCCTCGAGACAAAGTTGTCAATGGCCGCGTTCGGGCAGCGCTCAGGAGCTAGTGGAGGCGCTTCACTCCCAGCGATGACGTGGCGCTAGGTGACGTCACAAGCAAGGGAGCTTCAAAAAAACGATCTGCTGCACAATAATGGACTGTGCATGCAAACGTTTTTACGAAGCTCCCTTGTAGCTGCCTGCCGACAATGATTTCCCCAGTCTATTCGCAAACATCGGAACTCTGACCCACCTCCATTCAGCTGCTCTCAGCTCAGCCCCTGTAGCTTATCCTGCACTGAATAGAGGTGGGTCAGAGTTGCGATGTTTGCCAAGAGAAGAGACTGGGGAAATCATTCTCGGCTCTGGGGATCAAAATCGGCAATTCCGGGAACCCCGTCCACACATCTCTAACCTGCCCACACATCTCTATCCCGCCCACACAACGATCGCCAGCCCACCCCGTGAGGGGAATACACATAATGCTTGAACGTCAGGTCTTTGTGTTTATATACATATAATATGATTTTTTGTGTGCTCTAGATAATGTAGCCCATTTCTTTTCACTTCATATGCTACGTATGAATTAAAAAGGAATGGGCTACATTCTCTAGAGCACATGAAAAATCATATTATATGTATAAAAACATGGCTACCTCCACAGCAACACGTGTGTGGAGGCTGCCATGTTTCCAAGCGTCTGAGCTTGCTCTGAAAAGTCCCAGCTTTTCCAGCACACTGGAAGCGCTGGGACTTACGTCACCAGAGCGCTCAAAAAACGCCAGCCATCTCACTTGCAAGTGTGAGAAAAACGCTCCAAGCGAGTTCCAGTTCGCTTGGAGCGCTGCCCGAACGCAGCCAATGTGTTGTTCGCCGCACTCACACAGAGATTAGTAACCACGTCCAGTCATGTACTGTGCCGGTATTGGGTGCAATTTTGGTCATGTGATGATTACATGGTAAGGAGGGCCCAATAGGATTTAAAAACATAAAATAAATAAAAATTCAACTTTGCAGCAGCTTAGGGGAAATGTGGGATGGACAGCACTCTTCCCAGGACAGACCCTTAAAATCAGGACTGTCCCATGAAAAGCGTGACAGTTGGGGGGTATGCAGTGTATCTAGCACAGGATTCTCACCCAGGTACCATCACCTACCCAGAATGCACCATCACCCCATACCCAGAATGCAGTACTATTATTATGTGACAGTTTATCTAGGGCATGATTCTCACACAGGCACCATCTTTATATGCACAGAATGCAGCATGAAGAGGCTCAGTGAAGGTGGCAGTGACTGTGTGTAAGTGTCTGATCGGGTTACACAGCTCATAAAAGGTCAGATGTCCAGCCTCATAGTCCAGCAGTATTCCTACTGTGTGACATGATAGATAGCAATGTAATGAGGTGCATATTGTGTTATGTATCAATGAAATAAATTTATTATCACTAATATACAAACCCCAGGACTTGTTATTATATCCTATCACAGACTGACCACCTCCTCCCCTCTGCATACTGGGATAACAGACCCCTACAGACGAGACCCCTGACTCACTGGTCTGCACTTTCCAGTAATGTCGTCCTGAGGAAAAGATCCTGGTGCTTAATACCTGAGGCTGATATATAAATCTCTCTGGTGTTTCTGGTCGCTGCTGGTTTATACCTGACCAGGATACAGTTTTAAGGTCACCTGATACAATAACATTATTATGAGCTGTGTTTATATCCAGTAATATGTCTGATGTCACCTGCATATAGATCCCTCTCTTTACATCAGTCACAATATCAGCTAAACCTCTGTATAAGGTCACTGAGATCAGATCCTCATCCAAATCCCCCCCAGCAGGAACCTGTTTATCACCTCTCCGTGTGACCTCATTATCTCCCTTCTCAGCACCACAAAAGTCATCTCTTTGTGATTCCTGTAGGACAGTTAATGGGTCAGTCATGTTGCACAGCTCCTCAATGTGACTCATCTTCCTGGTCAGCTCGTCCTTCTCTTTTTCCAGCTGCTGGATCAGATAAGAGATTGGGTGTAAAATTTGCTCCTGCTCCTGGATGATCTCACTCAGGACTTGCTTCTCTAGGTCTTCCAGCTGTTTCCTGATGACCATAATCAGGGCAGTGAGTCGCTCTGTTACACCAGCTGCTTTCTCTTGCACCCCTCTCCTGTGCTCCTGCAGACTCTGGACACTTTTCTCAGTCTTCTCTCTCTTTGTGGTCAGTTTCTGCAGAACATCTCTCAGTTTCTCTTTCTTCTTCTCAGAAGCCTCATTCAGCAGCTCCACCTGGTGTCCCCTGTGCTCTCCGGCCAGGGAGCAGGTCACACAGATACAGGCAGCATCCTCAGTGCAGTAATATTTCAGCAGCTCCTTGTGTATGGAGCATTTTCTGTTACCCCAGGAAGTGGTGGGTTCAGTTAAGATGTGTTCCTCAGACTTGCTGTGTGCCCTCAGGTGGAAATCACAGAAAGATGCCTCACACAGCAGACAGGATTTAGTAGCAGGGTGAGTACAGTAAGTGCAGAACATCCCAGTGTCTTTTACTGGCTCAGTAGGTTGGAAAGTCTCTGCTATATTACGCAGCTTGATGTTGCTTTTGAGCTGAGGTCTCTTCCTAAACCTGTGTTTACATTCAGGACAGGAAAACTCTCCCTCATCCTGGTATTCCCATGTTCTGTCAATACATCTCAGGCAGTAGGTATGGCCACAGATGAGAGTTACAGGCTCTGTATAAATGCTGAAGCAGACGGGGCAGGTTAGCTCCTCTCTCAAATCAGCAGACGCCATGTTCGTATCCTGCAGCAGGAAATTAAACTAAATGTCTCTTCTTATACAGCACAGGGTGTGGTTATGGTTTTACTGATGTATTAGATTACTCATTGTTAACCCTGTATGATCTATTTGTAAAAAAATGTATATACTGTATATAATGCATGTCCCTTTATTTACATGTCAGTCAGCATGATCCCCAGTGCAACAGATCACACCCCAGACCAGATGCATGTCCCATTATTTACATGTCAGTCAGCATGATCCCCAGTGCAACAGATCACACCCCAGACCAGATGCATGTCCCATTATTTACATGTCAGTCAGCATGATCCCCAGTGCAACAGATCACACCCCAGACCAGATGCATGTCCCATTATTTACATGTCAGTCAGCATGATCCCCAGTGCAACAGATCACACCCCAGAACAGATGCATGTCCCATTATTTACATGTCAGTCAGCATGATCCCCAGTGCAACAGATCACACCCCAGAACAGATGCATGTCCCTTTATTTACATGTCAGTCAGCATGATCCCCAGTGCAACAGATCAGACCCCAGAACAGATGCATGTCCCTTTATTTACATGTCAGTCAGCATGATCCCCAGTGCAACAGATCAGACCCCAGAACAGATGCATGTCCCTTTATTTACATGTCAGTCAGCATGATCCCCAGTGCAACAGATCACACCCCAGACCAGATGCATGTCCCTTTATTTACATGTCAGTCAGCATGGTCCCCAGTGCAACAGATTAGACCCCAGACCAGATGCATGTCCCTTTATTTACATGTCAGTCAGCATGATCCCTAGTGCAACAGATCACACCCCAGACCAGATGCATGTCCCTTTATTTACATGTCAGTCAGCATGATCCCCAGTGCAACACATTAGACCCCAGACCAGATGCATGTCCCTTTATTTACATGTCAGTCAGCATGATCCCCAGTGCAACAGATCACACCCCAGACCAGATGCATGTCCCCTTTATTTTCATGTCAGTCAGCATGATCCCCAGTGCAACAGATCAGACCCCAGACCAGATGCATGTCACTTTATTTACATGTCAGTCAGAATGATCCCCAGTGCAACAGATCACACCCCAGACCAGATGCATGTCCCTTTATTTACATGTCAGTCAGCATGATCCCCAGTGCAACAGATCAGACCCCAGACCAGATGCATGACCCTTTATTTACATGTCAGTCAGCATGATCCCCAGTGCAACAGATCACACCCCAGACCAGATGCATGTCCCTTTATTTATATGTCAGTCAGCATGATCCCCAGTGCAACAGATCAGACCCCAGACCAGATGCATGTCCCTTTATTTACATGTCAGTCAGCATGATCCCCAGTGCAACAGATCACACCCCAGACCAGATGCATGTCCCTTTATTTATATGTCAGTCAGCATGATCCCCAGTGCATCAGATCACACCCCAGACCAGATGCATGTCCCTTTATTTACATGTCAGTCAGCATGATCCCCAGTGCAACAGATCACACCCCAGACCAGATGCATGTCCCTTTATTTACATGTCAGTCAGCATGATCCCCAGTGCAACAGATCAGACCCCAGACCAGATGCATGTCCCTTTATTTACATGTCAGTCAGCATGATCCCCAGTGCGACAGATCACACCCCAGACAGATGCATGTCCCTTTATTTACATGTCAGTCAGCATGATCCCCAGTGCAACAGATTAGACCCCAGACCAGATGCATGTCCCTTTATTTACATGTCAGTCAGCATGATCCCCAGTGCAACAGATCACACCCCAGACCAGATGCATGTCCCCTTTATTTACATGTCAGTCAGCATGATCCCCAGTGCAACAGATCACACCCCAGACCAGATGCATGTCCCCTTTATTTACATGTCAGTCAGCATGATCCCCAGTGCAACAGATCAGACCCCAGACCAGATGCATGTCCCTTTATTTACATGTCAGTCAGCATGATCCCCAGTGCAACAGATCACACCCCAGACCAGATGCATGTCCCTTTATTTACATGTCAGTCAGCATGATCCCCAGTGCAACAGATCAGACCCCAGACCAGATGCATGTCCCTTTATTTACATGTCAGTCAGCATGATCCCCAGTGCAACAGATCACACCCCAGACCTGATGCATGTCCCTTTATTTATATGTCAGTCAGCATGATCCCCAGTGCAACAGATCAGACCCCAGACCAGATGCATGTCCCTTTATTTACATGTCAGTCAGCATGATCCCCAGTGCAACAGATCACACCCCAGACCAGATGCATGTCCCTTTATTTATATGTCAGTCAGCATGATCCCCAGTGCAACAGATCACACCCCAGACCAGATGCATGTCCCTTTATTTACATGTCAGTCAGCATGATCCCCAGTGCAACAGATCACACCCCAGACCAGATGCATGTCCGTTTATTTACATGTCAGTCAGCATGATCCCCAGTGCAACAGATCACACCCCAGACCAGATGCATGTCCCTTTATTTACATGTCAGTCAGCATGATCCCCAGTGCAACAGATCACACCCCAGAACAGATGCATGTCCCTTTATTTACATGTCAGTCAGCAGTCAGTCAGCATGATCCCCAGTGCAACAGATCACACCCCAGACCAGATGCATGTCCCTTTATTTACATGTCAGTCAGCATGATCCCCAGTGCTACGGATCACACCCCAGACCAGACGCATGTCCCTTTATTTACATGTCAGTTAGCATGATCCCCAGTGCAACAGATCACACCCCAGACCAGATGCATGTCCCTTTATTTACATGTCAGTCAGCATGATCCCCAGTGCAACAGATCACACCCCAGACCAGATGCATTAAGGGATTAAATGCCCTACTTATCTTGAGTAGCTGACCATAACAGATAATCAGGTAGATTACAAGTTTTGAGCGCTATAGAGAAATTAACGAACGCAACAAAAGATACGTTATTTAAATTCCTATAGTGCTGCTATTACAAGCTTGCAAACATACGCCTTTTGCATGCAATATGGTTGCGCTGAGCTCCATACCGCACACAATCAGAGCGCTGCTGAGACATGCTCGTGCACGATTTCCCCATAGACATTAATGGGGAGAGCCGGCAAAAAAAAAACTAACACCTGCGATCTCAGAAACAAAAGTTCCGTAACGCAGCCCCATTGATGTCTATGGGGAAATAAAAATACAGTTTAAACCTAACACCCTAACATAAACCCAGAGTCTAAACACCCCTAATCTGCTGCCCCCTACATCGCCGACGCCTTCTTACAGTTATTAACCCCTAATCTGCTGCTCCCTATATCGCCGCCACCTAAGTAAAATTATTAACCCCTAATCTGCTGCTCCCGATATCGCCGCCACTATACTAAAGTTATTAACCCCTTTTCTGCCGCAACCCAACATCGCCGCAACTATATTAAAGTTATTAACCCCTATTCCGCTGCAACTAAATAAAGCTATTAACCCCTAAACCTCTGGTCTCCCACTTCACTACCACTAATTAAACCTATTAACCCCTAAACTGCCAACCCCCCACATCGTAACAACCTAAATTAAACTATTAACCCTAAACGTAACCCTAACACCCTCTAACTTTAACATAATTAAAATAGAGCTAAATTAAACTTACAATTATTAACTAAATAAACCTATTAACCCCTAAACCGCCAGCCCCCCATATTGCAACAAGCTAAATTAAACTATATTAACCCCTAAACCTATTCCTAACCCTAAACCTAACTCCCCTAACTTTAACATAATTAAATTAGATCTAAATTAAATTTACAATTATTAACTAAATAATACCTATTTAAAACTAAATACATACTTTCATGTGAAAAAAACCCTAAGCTAGCTACAATATAACTAATAGTTACATTGTAGCTAGCTTAGGTTTTATTTTTATTTCACAGGTAAATTTTTACTAACTACCTAGTTAAAATAAATACAAATTTACCTGTAAAATAAAACCTAACCTGCCTTACACTAAAACCTAACATTACAACAACAAAAAAAACTACCATTACAAAAAAAAAATATCCAAAAAAAACATAATTTATGCTTACCTGATAAATTTCTTTCTCTTGTGGTGTATCCAGTCCACGGGTTCATCCATTACTTGTGGGATATTCTCCTTCCCAACAGGAAGTTGCAAAGAGGACACCCACAGCAGAGCTGTCTATATAGCTCCTCCCCTAACCCCCACCTCCAGTCATTCGACCGAAGACAAGTAAGAAAAAGGAGAAACTATAGGGTGCAGTGGTGACTGTAGTTTGAAAAATAAAAACACCTGACTTAAAGTGACAGGGCAGGCCGTGGACTGGATACACCACAAGAGAAAGAAATTTATCAGGTAAGCATAAATTATGTTTTCTCTTGTAAGGTGTATCCAGTCCACGGGTTCATCCATTACTTGTGGGATACCAATACCAAAGCTTTAGGACACGGATGAAGGGAGGGACAAGGCAGGAACTTTAAACGGAAGGCACCACTGCCTGTAAGACCTTTCTCCCAAAGATAGCCTCCGAAGAAGCAAAAGTATCAAATTTGTAAAATTTAGAAAAAGTATGAAGCGAAGACCAAGTCGCCGCCTTACAAATCTGTTCAACAGAGGCCTCATTTTTAAAAGCCCATGTGGAAGCTACCGCTCTAGTAGAATGAGCTGTAATTCTTTCTCATAAGCTAAACGGATTATGCTTCTCAGCCAAAAAGAAAGAGAAGTTGCCGAAGCCTTTTGGCCTCTCCTCTTTCCAGAGTAGACAACAAACAAAGCAGATGTTTGACGAAAATCCTTAGTAGCTTGTAAATAGAACTTTAAAGCACGAACCACGTCAAGATTGTGTAACAGACGTTCCTTCTTTGAAGAAGGATTAGGACACAGACACGGAACAACAATTTCCTGATTGATATTCTTATTAGAAACCACCTTAGGAAGAAAACCAGGTTTGGTACGCAAAACTACCTTATCTGCATGGAAAACCAGATAAGGGGAATCACACTGTAAGGCAGATAATTCTGAAACTCTTTGAGCCGAAGAGATAGCTACTAAGAACAGAACTTTCCAAGATAAAAGCTTGATATCTATGGAATGCAAAGGTACAAACGGAACCCCTTGAAGAACTTTAAGAACTAAATTTAAACTCCATGGCGGAGCAACAGGTTTAAACACAGGCTTGATTCTAACTAAAGCCTGACAAAACGCCTGAACATCTGGAACATCCGCCAGACGCTTGTGCAAAAGAATAGACAGAGCAGAAATCTGTCCCTTTAAGGAACTAGCTGATAATCCCTTTTCCAATCCCTCTTGGAGAAAAGATAATATCCTAGGAATCCTGACCTTACTCCATGAGTAACCCCTGGATTCACACCAATGAAGATATTTACACCATATCTTATGATAGATTTTCCTGGTAACAGGCTTACGAGCCTGAATCAAGGTATCAATGACCGACTCGGAGAAACCACGTTTTGATAAAATCAAGCGTTCAATCTCCAAGCAGTCAGACGCAGAGAAATTAAATTTGGATGTTTGAATGGACCTTGGAGTAGAAGGTCCTGCCTCAGCGGCAGAGTCTATGGTGGAAAGGATGACATGTCCACCAGATCCGCATACCAAGTCCTGCGTGGCCACGCAGGTGCTATCAAAATCACCGAAGCTCTCTCCTGCAATCAGATGAGGGAGGAGAGGAAATGGTGGAAACACATAAGCCAGGCTGAAGGATCAGGGCACTGCTAGAGCATCTATCAGTGCTGCCTGGGGATCCCTTGACCTGGACCCGTAACAAGGAAGCTTGGCGTTCTGACGAGACGCCATCAGATCCAGTTCTGGTTTGACCCATAGTTGAATCAACTGGGCAAATACCTCCGGATGGAGCTCCCACTCCCCCGGATGAAAAGTCTGCCGACTTAGAAAATCCGCCTCCCAGTTCTTTACTCCTGGGATATGGATAGCTGGGAGATGACAAGAGTGAACCTCTGCCCATAGAATTATCTTGGATACCTCCATCATTGCCAGGGAACTCCTTGTTCCCTTAAGTAAATGCAAAAAAGACAGAATTTTCAAAAGCTTTCCTGCGCTGCCTAGTGTTGGTTAGCCTTGACTCCTGAAATATCAACCCCAATTGATATTGAATACGTTTGTACAGAAGAGAGTTTAGGAGTATGAGGCGCAAATAAATGCTACAACCTTAAGAATCTTTTAAATGTGTCGCTATATGCATAAAGACTAAAAAATACCTTCTAGTTTTAAAATATATAGTTGTCTTTATTGGTGCAATAGTTCATAAACAATTGTGAGTAAGATCAATTTTTTCAAACGGTGTACAAATATTTATAAATACAATCCTGTGTGATGTCTAAGGATCTGTCTTGTAAAATAGTCTATCGAAAATCTATAGGAAATCTGTAAAAAATCTATAAAAGGTTTATAAAAAGTAATTAAAAAAGTTATTTAAAATACATAAGGGTCATTGAGGGGTGTAGTAAAAATACATGAAGATCATAGAGTGGTGTAGTAAGATTTCATGAACATGTAGGAGATAGGAGGGATTGTTCTGAGTAAATCCTGTCTTAGTATGTAAAGAGCCTAACTATGAGAGGTACATATGTGTTAGGAAAATATTCCACAACTAATCCTAAAAGGTGTAATCAATATAGACTTGCTAGTATACGTGCAATACACCTAGTACATAAAAACCTAGTGTAGTGTAAATAAACATTCAATTCGTAATTGTTACACGTCAGTGGAAGAAATTCCTCCTAGTACATATGAAATGTGGTTCAAAATCACTGAAAAGATAGTTAGATAGTTCTTTTTCAGCAGAATACAGTCGGCCGACTGAAAGAAACTCTTTTATCTTTAAATGGTAATCGTTATATGATAATCGTTAATAATGTTTTTTAGAACACCCACAGCATCTGTCTATTACTTATAACAGCAAAAAGATGAATAAATTCTAAAAAACATTATTAACGATTATCATATAACGATTACCATTTAAAGATAAAAGAGTTTCTTTCAGTCGGCCGACTGTATTCTGCTGAAAAAAGAACGATCTAACTATCTTTTCAGTGATTTTGAACCACATTTCATATGTACTAGGAGGAATTTCTTCCACTGACGTGTAACAATTACGAATTGAATGTTTATTTACACTACACTAGGTTTTTATGTACTAGGTGTATTGCACGTATACTAGCAAGTCTATATTGATTACACCTTTTAGGATTAGTTGTGGAATATTTTTCTAACACATATGTACCTCTCATAGGCCTAGATTTAGAGTTTGGCGGTAGCCGTGAAAACCAGCGTTAGAGGCTCCTAACGCTGGTTTTAGGCTACCGCCGGTATTTGGAGTCATTCAAAAAAGGGTCTAACGCTCACTTTTCAGCCGCGACTTTTCCATACCGCAGATCCCCTTACGTCAATTGCGTATCCTATCTTTTCAATGGGATCTTTCTAACTCCGGTATTTAGAGTCGTGGCTGAAGTGAGCGTTAGAACTCTAACGACAAAACTCCAGCCGCAGAAAAAAGTCAGGAGTTAAGAGCTTTTTGGGCTAACGCCGGTTCATAAAGCTCTTAACTACTGTACTCTAAAGTACACTAACACCCATAAACTACCTATGTACCCCTAAACCGATGTCCCCCCACATCGCCGCCACTCGATAAAAATTGTTTAACCCCTAATCTGCCGACTGCCACCTACGTTATACTTATGTACCCCTAATCTGCTGCCCCTAACACGGCCGACCCCTGTATTATATTTATTAACCCCTAATCTGCCCCTCACAACGTCGCCGCCAACTACCTATGATAATTAACCCCTAATCTGCCGACCGCAAAGCGCCGCTACTTAAGTTATCCTTATGTACCCCTAATCTGCTGCCCCTAACACCGCCGACCCTATATTATATTTATTAACCCCTAATCTGCCCCCCTCAACGTAGCCTCCACCTGCCTACACTTATTAACCCCTAATCTGCCGAGCGGACCGCACCGCTACTATAATAAAGTTATTAACCCCTAATCCGCCTCACTAACCCTATAATAAATAGTATTAACCCCTAATCTGCCCTCCCTAACATCGCCGACACCTAACTTCAATTATTAACCCCTAATCTGCCGACCGGAGCTCACCGCTATTCTAATAAATGTATTAACCCCTAAAGCTAAGTCTAACCCTAACACTAACACCCCCCTAAATTAAATATAATTTTAATCTAAGGAAATTAATTAACTCTTATTAAATAAATTATTCCTATTTAAAGCTAAATACTTACCTGTAAAATAAATCCTAATATAGCTACAATATAAATTATAATTACATTGTAGCTATTTTAGGATTAATATTTATTTTACAGGCAACTTTGTAATTATTTTAACCAGGTACAATAGCTATTAAATAGTTAAGAACTATTTAATAGTTACCTAGTTAAAATAATAACAAAATTACCTGTAAAATAAATCCTAACCTAAGTTACAATTAAACCTAACACTATACTATCATTAAATTAATTAAATAAAATACCTACAATTACCTACAATTAAACCTAACACTACACTATCAATAAATTAATTAAATACAATATGTACAAACAACTACAATGAAATAAACTAACTAAAGTACAAAAAATAAAAAAGAACTAAGTTACAAAAAATAAAAAAATATTTACAAACATAAGAAAAATATTACAACAATTTTAAACTAATTACACCTACTCTAAGCCCCCTAATAAAATAACAAAGACCCCCAAAATAAAAAATGCCCTAACCTTTGTCTAAATTACTAAAGTTCAAAGCTCTTTTACCTTACTAGCCCTGAACAGGGCCCTTTGCGGGGCATGCCCCAAGAAGTTTAGCTCTTTTGCCTGTAAAAAAAAACATACAATACCCCCCCCCCCAACATTACAACCCACCACCCACATACCCCTAATCTAACCCAAACCCCCCTTAAATAAACCTAACACTAAGCCCCTGAAGATCATCCTACCTTGTCTTCACCTCACCAGGTATCACCGATCCGTCCTGGCTCCAAAATCTTCATCCAACCCAAGCGGGGGCTGTCGATCCATCATCCGGTGGCTGAAGAGGTCCAGAAGAGGCTCCAAAGTCTTCATCCTATCCGGGAAGAAGAGTAGATCCGGACCGGCAACCATCATCTTCCAAGCGGCATCTTCTATCTTCATCCGATGAGGACCGGCTCCATCCTGAAGACCTCCACCGCGGACCCATCTTCATCCGGCGACGTCCAACTGAAGAATGACGGTTCCTTTAAGGGACGTCATCCAAGATGGCGTCCCTCGAATTCCAATTGGCTGATAGGATTCTATCAGCCAATCGGAATTAAGGTAGGAATATTCTGATTGGCTGATGGAATCAGCCAATCAGAATCAAGTTCAATCCGATTGGCTGATCCAATCAGCCAATCAGATTGAGCTCGCATTCTATTGGCTGTTCCGATCAGCCAATAGAATGCGAGCTCAATCTGATTGGCTGATTGGATCAGCCAATCGGATTGATCTTGATTCTGATTGGCTGATTCCATCAGCCAATCAGAATATTCCTACCTTAATTCCGATTGGCTGATAGAATCCTATCAGCCAATCGGAATTCGAGGGACGCCATCTTGGATGACGTCATTTAAAGGAACCGTCATTTGTCGTTCAGTCGTCCGCCAGGATGGATGTTCCGCGTCGGAGGTCTTCAGGATGCTGCCGCTCCGCTCCGGATGGATGATGATAGAAGATGCCGCTTGGAGGAAGACTTCAATCAGATGGAAGACCTCTTCTGCCCCGCTTGGATGAAGACTTCTACCGGATCATGGACATCTTCAGCCCCCCGCTTGGGCTTGGATCAGGACATCGGAGGAGCTCTTCTGGACCGATCGGTGAACCTGGTATGGTGAAGATAAGGTAGGAAGATCTTCAGGGGCTTAGTGTTAGGTTTATTTAAGGGGGGTTTGGGTTAGATTAGGGGTATGTGGGTGGTGGGTTGTAATGTTGGGGGGGGGGTATTGTATGTTTTTTTTTTACAGGAAAAAGAGCTGAACTTCTTGGGGCATGCCCCGCAAAGGGCCCTGTTCAGGGCTGGTAAGGTAAAAGAGCTTTGAACTTTAGTAATTTAGAATAGGGTAGGGCATTTTTTTATTTTGGGGGGCTTTGTTATTTTATTAGGGGGCTTAGAGTAGGTGTAATTAGTTTAAAATTGTTGTAAGATTTTCCTTATGTTTGTAAATATTTTTTTATTTTTTGTAACTTAGTTCTTTTTTATTTTTTGTACTTTAGTTAGTTTATTTCATTGTAGTTATTTGTAGATATTGTATTTAATTAATGTATTGATAGTGTAGTGTTAGGTTTAATTGTAGGTAATTGTAGATATTTTATTTAATTAATTTAATGATAGTGTAGTGTTAGGTTTAATTGTAATTTAGGTTAGGATTTATTTTACAGTTAATTTTGTTATTATTTTAACTAGGTAACTATTAAATAGTTCTTAACTATTTAATAGCTATTGTACCTGGTTAAAATAATTACAAAGTTGCCTGTAAAATAAATATTAATCCTAAAATAGCTACAATGTAATTATAATTTATATTGTAGCTATATTAGGATTTATTTTACAGGTAAGTATTTAGCTTTAAATAGGAATAATTTAATTAATAAGAGTTAATTAATTTCGTTAGATTAAAATTATATTTAACTTAGGGGGGTGTTAGTGTTAGGGTTAGACTTAGCTTTAGGGGTTAATACATTTATTAGAATAGCGGTGAGCTCCGGTCGGCAGATTAGGGGTTAATGTTTGAAGTTAGGTGTCGGCGATGTTAGGGAGGGCAGATTAGGGGTTAATACTATTTATTATAGGGTTAGTGAGGCGGATTAGGGGTTAATAACTTTATTATGATAGCGGTGCGGTCCGCTCGGCAGATTAGGGGTTAATAAGTGTAGGCAGGTGGAGGCGACGTTGTGGGGGGCAGATTAGGGGTTAATAAATATAATATAGGGGTCGGCGGTGTTAGGGGCAGCAGATTAGGGGTACATAAGGATAATGTAAGTAGCGGCGGTTTACGGAGCGGCAGATTAGGGGTTAAAATAATATGCAGGGGTCAGCGATAGCGGGGGCGGAAGATTAGGGGTTAATAAGTGTAAGGATAGGGGTGTTTAGACTCGGGGTACATGTTGGAGTGTTAGGTGCAGACGTAGGAAGTGTTTCCCCATAGCAAACAATGGGGCTGCGTTAGGAGCTGAACGCGGCTTTTTTGCAGGTGTTAGGTTTTTTTTCAGCTCAAACAGCCCCATTGTTTCCTATGGGGGAATCGTGCACGAGCACGTTTTTGAGGCTGGCCGCGTCCGTAAGCAACTCTGGTATCGAGAGTTGCAGTTGCGTTAAAAATGCTCTAGCGCTCCTTTTTTGGAGCCTAACGCAGCCTTTCTGTGGACTCTCAATACCAGAGTTATTTTAAAGGTGCGGCCAGAAAAAAGCCAGCGTTAGCTACGTGGGTCGTTACTGACAAAACTCTAAATCTAGCCGATAGTTAGGCTCTTTACATACTAAGACAGGATTTACTCAGAACAATCCCTCCTATCTCCTACATGTTCATGAAATTTTACTACACCACTCTATGATCTTCATGTATTTTTACTACACCCCTCAATGACCCTTATGTATTTTAAATAACTTTTTTAATTACTTTTTATAGACCTTTTATAGATTTTTTACAGATTTCCTATAGATTTTCGATAGACTATTTTACAAGACAGATCCTTAGACATCACACAGGATTGTATTTATAAATATTTGTACACCGTTTGAAAAAATTGATCTTACTCACAATTGTTTATGAACTATTGCACCAATAAAGACAACTATATATTTTAAAACTAGAAGGTATTTTTTAGTCTTTATGCATATAGCGACACATTTAAAAGATTCTTAAGGTTGTAGCATTTATTTGCGCCTCATACTCCTAAACTCTCTTCTGTACAAACTCCTTGTTCCCCCCTGATGGTTGATATAGGCTACAGTCGTGATATTGTCCGACTGAAATCGGATGAACCTGGCTGCAGATAGTTGAGGCCAAGCCTGAAGAGCATTGAATATCGCTCTCAGTTCCAGAATGTTTATCGGAAGGAGGGCTTCCTCCTGAGTCCACGAACCCTGAGCCTTCAGGGAGTTCCAGACTGCGCCCCAGCCTAGAAGGCTGGCATCTGTCGTCACTATAGTCTACTCTGGCCTGCGGAAACTCATTCCCCTGGACAGATGGACCAGAGATAACCACCAGAGAAGAGAATCCCTGATCTCTTGATCCAGATCTATCAAAGGAGACAGATCTGTGTAGTCCCCATTCCACTGATGGAGCATGCAAAGTTGCAATGATCTGAGATGTAGGCGGGCAAACGGAACTATGTCCATTGCCGCTACCAAAAGACTGATTACTTCCATACACTGAGCCACTGATGGCCAAGAAATGGAATGAAGAGCACTGCAGGAGGTCAGAAGCTTTGATATCCTGACTTCCGTCAGAAATTTTTTCATTTCTACTGAATCTATCAGAGTCCCTAGGAAGGAAACTCTTGTGAGAGGAGAAAGCGAACTCTTTTCTAAGTTCACTTTCCACCCGTGAGACCTCAGAAAAGCCAGAACAATGTCCGTATGGGACTTGGCGACTTGAAGAGTCGACGCCTGGATTAAGATGTCGTCTAAATAAGGCACAACTGCTATGCCTCGCGACCTTAGAACCACCAGAAGCGTCCCTAGAACCTTTGTAAAGATTCTCTGTGCCGTGGCTAACCCGAAGGGAAGAGCCACAAACTGGTAATGCCTGTCTAGGAAGGCAAACCTGAGGAACTGGTGATGATTTCTGTGAATCGGGATGTGCAGATAAGCATCCTTTAAGTCCACGGTAGTCATATATTGACCCTCCAGGATCATAAGAAGAATGGTTCGGATTGTCTCCATCTTGAAGGATGGGACCCTGAGGAATTTGTTTAGGAGCTTGAGATCCAAGATTGGTCTGAAAGTTCCCTCTTTTTTGGGAACTATAAACAGGTTTGAATAGAAACCCTGCCCCTGTTCCTCTCTTGGAACTGGGAGGATCACTCCCATAACGAGTAGGTCTTGAACACAATTTAAGAATGCCTCTCTCTTAATCTGGTTTGCAGATAATTGTGAGAGGAGAAATCTCCCTTTTGGGGATGAACCTTTGAATTCCAGAAGATATCCCTGGGAAACAATCTCTACTGCCCAGGGATCCTGAACGTCTCTTGCCCAAGCCTGGGCGAAGAGAGAAAGTCTGCCCCCGGTCCCGGATCAGGGGCTAGCCCTTCATGCTGTCTTAGAGGCAGCAGCAGGTTTTTTGGTCTGCTTCCCCTTGTTCCAAGCCTGGTTAGGTCTCCAGACTGGTTTGGACTGGGCGAAATTTCCCTCTTGTTTTGCATTAGAGGAAGCTGAAGCTGCGCCACTCTTGAAGTTTCGAAAGGAACGAAAATTATTCTGTTTGGTCCGTAATTTATTGGACCTATCCTGAGGAAGGGCGTGACCTTTTCCTCCGGTAATATCAGAAATGATCTCCTTCAGGCCAGGTCCGAATAGGGTCTGTCCTTTGAAGGGGATGTTAAGAAGCTTAGATTTTGAAGTAACGTCTGCTGACCAGGACTTAAGCCATAGTGCCCTACGCGCCAGAATGGCAAAACCTGAATTCTTAGCCGCTAACTTCGTTAAATGAAAAACGGCATCAGAAATAAAGGAATTAGCTAACTTAAGAGCTTTAATCCTGTCTAAAATATCATCTAACGGGGTCTCCACCTGTAGAGCCTCCTCCAGAGACTCGAACCAAAAGGCCGCTGCAGCAGTAACTGGGGCAATGCATGCAAGAGGCTGGAGAAGAAAACCTTGATGTATAAAAATTTTCTTAAGGAGACCCTCCAATTTTTTATCCATGGGATATTTGAAAGCACAACTGTCCTCGACGGGGATAGTTGTACGCTTAGCTAGGGTAGAAATAGCTCCCTCCACCTTAGGGACCGTTTGCCACGAGTCCCTTATGGCGACATCTATGGGAAACATCTTTCTAAAGACAGGAGGGGGAGAGAAAGGCACACCTGGTCTATCCCATTCCTTAGTAATAATGTCTGAAAACCTCTTCGGGACTGGAAAAACATCAGTGTAAACAGGCATGGAAAGTATTTGTCCATTTTACACAACTTCTCTGGAACTACAATAGGGTCACAGTCATCCAGAGTCGCTAAAACCTCCCTGAGCAATAAGCGGAGGTGTTTGAGCTTAAATTTTTTTTTAATTTTTTTTTTTTAATTTTCAAGACTTTATAGATACAGAAAAGAAAACTATTACATTCATTTGAAGCACATAGATATGAAAAATATCCACATCATGTCTAAACAAGATCCAACTAAAATAACAGAAAGAAAAATAGAAAAATACAAATATCAGATATCAAGCATCTATCACGTAGAGAAAATAAAATAACATTTCAGAGAAACCTCTTGTATAATTATGATAATATAGATCAATATCATATACCTCTAAATTTAGCAGGAGAAGAACAGAAAAGAAAAAAAAAGGAAAGTGAAGGGGGGTTCTTCTATAGTCCCTTCCTCAGTATTATCGCTCAAGCCCTGTTCGATTTGAATTTAATAATTAACATCTTCTAGCTTTAAATGAACATTCGGTCCTTGGACCGATTTACTAATCTAAATAAATCTAAATTACTCTACTTTCTGAGGGCTTGTAAACTAACTCTGATACCTCCAAACCCTAGACTGCCTAGAATATCTGAATCTAGGATCAGCAAATTTTGACTCTATATATGTCCATTTCCCATGACCCATAACCGTACTTATTAGGAGGTACCTTTGCCTATATGAAATCTATTTAGTGGTTCTCAACAAAACTCAATCCTAATATGCTAAATCGCTAAGGGACTTCAGCCATCCAGCCTTCTGAGGTTCAGCCCCAGAAGAGGGTAGCGAGCGGTAGGCGGAGGGGAGGAGAGAGGGGAGAGAGAAGAGGGGAAAGAGAAGAGGAGAAAAAAAAAAAAAAAGGGGGGGGAAGGGGGGAAGGAGGGAAGAGGGGAGAGGGGAAATAAATACATTACCCCCCTTTTCAACTTATATGGCACATCACCAATCTATGGCTCTAAAAACCAGAACCTTGGGAGATTTCCCCTGTCAATTTGTTGTTGTATCCACGTGGACCCTTTCCAATAAGATAAGAGCTGACTCTGTGTTCCCATGGGGAGGGAGCCAATAAATCTCTTCCATTTATTAAAGAACCTGGGTAACTGTTTAGAATTGATATCTCTAATATTATATTGCTCAAATACCATCTGATGTTGTACTTCTTTTAAGAAATCTTTGAATCTAGGGGTTTTTTTACCTCTCCAACTTTTAAGAATTAGATTCCTCCCTATCAGAATAAGTAGATTAACTAATCTATTATTAGGAATAGCAGGGGTGTATTTACACAGGAAAAAAATTTGTGATGGGGTCAATTTAAATCTTATCCCTGTTATCTTATTGCTCCAAAAATTTATTTTCTGCCAGAATTGATGTATTTTTGGACAGATCCAGAAACAGTGTAGCAAATCTGCACTCTCATAACAGCATTTGGGGCAATTTTGCCTTTCAGGGTTCCATTTTGCCAATCGGGCAGGTGTATAATACACCCTATTTAATAGTTTGAGGTGTGATTCTTTCCAACTATGCATAATCGTAGCACCAGAAACCAGTGTTATACTCTGTAAAGTTGTCGTGATATCTAAAGTAACCTTGTCCTTAGCCCATTTATTCGTTATTTCCAAAATATTACGCTTCCCCCCAATTTTCAGAATAGTGTTGTAGATGCGGGAGATAGTGCACACCCCCTCCCGATATTCTCTTAAAATTATTTTTAATTCTTGGCTATCAATTTCTGGTCCTGTGTCCTGCCTTAATGCCTCTATCCAATGCCTAACCTGTAAGTAGGCAAAGAAACTGGACCTCGGGAGGTTAAATTGAAGAGATAATTGCTCGAACGACTGAAGCCTTAGATTTTTGCCTTCACATACCTGGATTACATCGTACACTCCTCTCTCCGACCATGTCTGAAATATAGAGGGATCTAATCCCGGTAAAAAGCCCGGGTTACCTCGTAAAGGCAAAAACTCTGATTTGCGAAAGTCAATTCTTAGTTCACTACATATTTTTTGCCAGGCCTGTACTATGAATTTAAATATAGTCATTTGGTGAATTATTCCAGGCAATCTACTTACAGGGTGATGCAGGACTGCCTTTAAGCTAAAAGGCTTAATTATTGATGATTCAATTTCAAGGAAGGAAACCAATTCTCTTTCAGAGATCCAGTCTAACGCAAATTTAGCTAAGGCGGCATAATTATAGAATTTAACGTTGGGGCATGCCATACCGCCATAGGCTTTCGGTAGTGATAGTTTAAAGATGGAGATACGTGGTTTCTTACCTTGCCAAATGAATTGATTAAAGCTCCTCTGGAGCAAGGTCAAGTCTCTGTTATATAATAACAAAGGTAGGTTCTGTAAGAAATATAGAAGCTTTGGAAACAAAACCACCTTGATCAGTGTAATTCGAGCTGTAATTGATATTGGTAAATTACCCCATTTCTTGAGACTCCTATCAAGCCCTCTGATACATGGCTTAAAATTAAGCTCATACCATAAGTTAGGGTCTTTGCTCAATGTAATACCTAGGTAAGTAATCTGTGTTGTTTCCTTAAAAGGATAATTCCCCGAGATGCGGGGTTTATGTATCCACATAATCTCAGATTTCCCATAGTTAATTTTATAACCTGAAAAGGAACTAAATGTATTAAATATCACAATAAGCTGGGGGATAGAAGTAGTTGTGTTACTAAGGAAGAGCAATAAGTCATCTGCAAATAATGAAAGGACCAATCTATGCCCTCCAATCTGAATACCCTGCATTACATTCCGCAAGTAAACTGCCAATGGTTCAATGGATAGATTGAATAAGAATGGGGATAAAGGGCAGCCTTGCCGGGTTCCACATCTAAGAACAATCCTATTAGTGGGTTGCCCATTCACTATTATTGAAGAATATGGTTCTCTATAAAGTTGTCTAATAAATTGTTGGAAAATACCCGTTATACCAAACTTCTCCAAAGAAGTGAAAAGATGGTCCCATATGATAGCATCAAATGCTTTTTCAGCATCAATTGTAAGAATAGCTTGGTCAGGCTTGGTATACTGTCTTTTCTTTTCCGCCTTATTCCAGTAATAGTCCAATACTAGCTGGACTTTCCGTAGATTTTTAACTGGGTTTCTGCCCATCATAAAACCGGTCTGGTCGGGGTGTATCATGGAACCTAGGGGAGATTTTAATCTATTGGCTAAGATGTATGTAAGGATTTTATAGTCCTGATTAAGGAGTGAGATTGGCCTATAAGAAGATGTAAATTCTGGGTCCTTACCTTTCTTTAATATCAAGACTATATTGGATGCCGCAAATAAGGGAGATTGTGGGTTGTTATCTACAAAGTACTTATTAAATAGTTTACCCAAAACTGGGGATATATGTTCTGATAGTATTTTGTAGAATTCGGCCGGCAAATCATCTGGACCGGGGGCTTTTCCCAATTTTAACTTTTTTATAGTACTACTTATTTCTTCCCCAGATATAGGTTCGTTAAGACGCTGGAGATCTTCTAATCCAATTTGGGGTAAATTTACTCTTTGCCAAAACTGCTCCTTATTTACCGTATTAACCTGTTTGGTTGCATAAAGCTGTTGAAAAGTTTGTAAAAAAGCTTCCCTTATTTCTACAGGATCGGTCACTCTATTATTCCCAATTTTCAGTGCCGGAATGAGATTCTTTTGTTGTCTGATCTTGATAATTCTCGCAATATACTTAGCCGAAACACCCTGTGTCCCTAAATAAAAAGCCTTCAATTTTTGTTCTTCTGCGTTTGATTGTTGTTTTAAGAAGTAGTCGTATACTAATTTATTGTTTTTATATTTAGTCCACAGATCAATAGATGGGTTGCTAAGATATTTACGGTAACTATTTCTCAATGTGTTGGAAAGTTGCTCCTCTCTCTTAGCCCGAATCGCCTTAGTTCTTACTAAGTACGCTTTAATCTCGCCTCTGAAGACCGCCTTTGCTGTCTCCCAGAATATTTCTGGCCTATCTAGGTAATTTACATTATCAGCCTGAAATAGATTCCATCTATTCTGCATCCATTTTCTGAAGCTGGCATCATTTACCAGATACTGCGGGAAGAATAATCTATTATTACCTGCTAAAGATCTATCAATCAAACCTATCTTCAATGAGATAATAGCGTGATCTGAGATCACAATGTCCTGAATTGCAGACCCAATTTTCATTTTTAGCATATGTTTCGCAATTAAAAAGTAATCGATTCGAGAAAAGGAAGAATGTGCGCATGACGCACATGTATATTCTCGTTGATCTGGATTTTGTGTCCGCCATATATCTTGCAAAGCCAATTTTTGACAACATTTTTGTAAGATTACCGCTTCCCTAGCTTTTCTCGGAGTGAATCTGGGCTTTGATCTGTCCAAACTATGTGAGAAAGCCATATTAAAATCACCAGCAACCACTATGTTCTTCCCAATATGTAAAAACAACTTTAGACTAATATCTTCCCAAAAATCTCTATCTATCACATTAGGTCCATATACATTACATAGAACAAAGATACAGTTATTAATTTCTATCTCAAGAATTTGAAATCTCCCATTAATATCATTGAGGACTGAAATGATGTTGTAAGTCAACTGTTTATTTATTAAAATAGCCAAGCCTCTTTTGGTCTTATCATAGGGGGTGTACACTACCTCCCCCACCCACTTACTTTTAAGTTTCATGGCCTCCTTGGGCCAAAGATGGGTCTCCTGTATAAAAACTAGATCAGGTTTCTGTCTCCCAAGGTGTCTAATCAGCAATTTCCTTTTACTTGGAGATGAGATCCCTCCAATGTTCCAAGAAAGAAAATTAAGAGTAACCATTTAGGATGTTATTGAGGGGTGCAGAACAGAGAACTTAATAGTATATAAAAAAAAAAAAAAAAAACCCTTATACAGACCCCCCCTCCCCGCTCTGCCCCGCCCCATGACCACTCCACTCCGCCACCGCTCTTTATCTCTTTCTTGCTCCAGCAAGAGAAAGAACAGTACAGAAAAATAAACATCCAAAAATTCATCCTATTGATCTCGTGTTTGTTTAAACAGTATATTTCCCTGTCCAATCCTTTTTATGCTATCCCTAGGCTCTGACAATATAATTTAATCTGTTCAACTTTTGTAAAAGTATGTATTTCTCCATCCTTATCTATTACAATCTTTGCTGGATATACAAGTCTTGCTCTTAGATTGGCTCTAATTAGTTGGGAACAAAATGGGGCCATTTCCCTACGTTTGTTTTGAGTCTCGTATGAGAAGTCTTGAAACAGTAATAATTTACTGGACCCCACCATGATATTATTGTTTTTACGATACAATCTAAGTATGTGAAACTTGTCCTGAAAATTTAAAAATTTAATAATTACAACCCTAGGTTTAATAGGGCCATCTGAGTTCCTTCTGGGTGCTCCTATTCTATGGGCTCTCTCTATGGGTAACCTTACATTCTCAGCAGTACTCCCTACCAGCTTAGGAAGCTGACTAGATGCAAAGTTTATCAGGTCATGATATTCTGCCGTTTCTGGTAGGCCAACAACCCTCAGGTTGTTGCGCCTAGACCTGTCTTCAAGTTCCTCAATTTTAGATTGTATAAGGTTAAGTTTACTATCATGCGAATTGATTGTCTGATCTTGAGCTACTGATCTATCTTCCATGTCCGACACTCTAGTTTCTAACTCGTTCATCCGTGCTGTAAATTGTTTAATTTCGTTTGTAGCTGCGGCCACTTCTTGTCTTAGGGACTCAAATTGTGGCATAATTAATTCTGAAATTTGCTGTAGTAGGGATGGATTATCTATACAGCTTGAAGTTGTTTCATTTTGTACATGTATTTCTGTACTACTTTCATTAGGCTTAAGTTTTTTCTCCTTCGGTTTAGGCGGCATGTTGGGTGAGAGTGTTTTGGAATGTGAAATATATCTTTCCATATAGGTAGATAAATCTGTCAAATAGAGGGACCAGTTTTCAAATTTAGATTTATAGTACTAATATCTTGTTAACTAAGGTTTTTATGCCCTCTCTACTTTATGCGTGTATATCGTGGTGTATATCGTGGTGTCAACAACAGATATCGTGCAAGCGTGTCCCAAGAGAGGGAAATTAGAAGAAGAGAAAAAACAAACTTTTAAGATTCCCTTCCCCTTTCCTGCTGGTTAAAAGCAATACCAGCAGGAACACAATTGTGATATTTTGTGCCAAACTTAACTACATATATTCCAACCTCTTAATTAGTAGTAAAGGTCAACAGAAACTATTTATCAATATAGACTTTCTTGTTACAGTAATACTTTTGTGTGAGAAAAAAAATAATATGAAAACAAAAAAAGAAAAAACACAGCAAAGTGGGAGTGAAGAAAGAAAGGAATGCATAAAAAAAAAAAAAAAAAAAAAGGGGAAAAAGAAAGAAGAAAAAGGCAAAAAAGAACAGTGTATCTGCCGCTTTAAAAACCTTGTTACACTTCCCAGTAATAAATCTGTATTTTGCCACAGTATCAGAAAACAAACGTTTTTAGCACGCAGTCAGCTATATACTTCTGGAGAAGGAGAGAGAGAAAGAAAAAAATAAAAGAAAAAAACAGAGAAAGACCAGACCCTTAATATGCATAAAACTTAACCAGTAAACTATTTCTTGCTGTAGAGACAGGTACACTTGAGAAAAAACCTTATATAGCCATAGCAAGAACTGCAGCAGAGTTGTTATGAGAAGAGCTACATAAGAAAATGTGACCCCTCTTTTATGTTTATGTTTAGGGTATATAAGCCTAAGTGGACTCTGATAAGCTAGTTCTCTGTTACACTAAACACATCACATTCAGCTTATAAAGTTCTGATATTTAGAGAACACTCTAATGCAGTCTTTATTCTGGAGTTTTAAAGTCACTGGATTGATTTAATGTCACAGGTCTTATTCTGCTAATATATCCTCTCTGTAATCAGCTACGAATTATTTCCAGGGGGACTTTGCCTTCAGAGGACAGCACTTTCCTACCACCTCACCCCTTTTCACATCTCAAAGCAATGGTCCTCTTGTTGTTACTTTAGGGGGTCCTGTAGAATGTCCCTTGATTTTAGGGTTTTGTGCCAGAGAGGAATTTACAGATTTAGGCTACTAGCTTACTCATTTAACCATTTATCAGCTTTTAAGGGCTTTGTTTGATCCGTGCCCTCAGTCCTCAGCTCTTGCCCGCTTAAAGTCCAGTTAACCAACTATAATATAGGAAGCATTGGGGCGATCTTATGAGGGAGTTTTAACCTGTAGCCTTCTACCAACTAACGGCACTCAGACTTCCCCTTTATCCCTGGCCAAGCTTATGATCCCGACTTACAGTCCAGCTCTAGATTCCAGGGGGACCTAGCTTGGGTGTCATTAAAGATTTGGGGCACTTAACACAATAAAGAGGGGATAGTCAGAAACAAACAAGCCTTGCCCGTAGTACCTGCTTCTTCCGGCACTCCGTCTGAATGGAAACACAATACCTTGTTGATATAAGCCGGTCTCCAACAACCAGGTCCTGTTTGATGCAGCCGCGACCTTTGCACTGCTGTTCAGTGAAGGGGGGATCATCCAGGAGCGCTGTGTGTTAAGGCCGCCGAACACAGACACCTCTGCGGCTACAGCCTTGTCCTCAGCCTGCTCCTTCACCTTCGCTCCCCTGTCAGGAACAGACAAATCAACACCGGACCAGATGTTATCCTTAGGTTCCGAGTGAGTGGGGGACTTGTCGAGCTTAAGCACCTCCAGGGGTGCAACACAAATCTGTGGAATCAGATCTGCCGGTTCCGCTCCGCCGCCAAACACTGCCCCACTCGGATGTCTCCAAACAGGTAGTCAGAGAGGTTGTTATCCTTCTTGTGCTTGTAGTTGAACGCCCCTTGGCGTCGCGACTCTGCAACTGAGTCAATCTGCCACCCGGCAGCCGGGCTCTGCTAGTATATATCCGGGCCAGTGTGAGTCATCCGGCCAAGGAATAACGCAGGTAGGTTAGGTCTCTAGAGCTCAAAAATCCCTGAGCTTGGTGCTAGCGTCCCACGTTGCTGCTAGCTCCTCCCTTTCCGGCCGCCAACTGAAGAACAATTAATAGAACAAATGGTGTTTGAGCTTAAATTTAAACGCTGTCATTTCAGAATCTGATTGAAGTAAAGACTTCCCTGAATCTGAAATGTCACCCTCAGATAGAAACTCCCTTACACCAGATTCGGAGCATTGAGAGGGTAAATTGGACATAGATAATAGAGCCCCAGAAAGCTCTGTATTTGTTCTAGCCCCAGAGCTGTCTCACTTTCCTTGTAATCCTGGCAATTTGGACAATACCTCTGTGAGGGTAGAATTCATAACTGCCGCCATGTCCTGTAAGGTAAAAGAATTAGATGCGCTAGATGTACTTGGCGTCACTTGAGCGGGAGTTATAGGTTCTGACACATGGGGAGAGCTAGATGGCATAACCTCCCTTTCTTTAGTCTGAGATTCCTCTGGTGATAAATCCTTAAAAGCCATAATATGGTCTTTATAGTTTATAGATAATTCAGTACATTTTGTACACATTCTAAGAGGGGGTTCCACAATGGCTTCTAAACATATTGAACAAGGAGTTTCCTCTATGTCAGACATGTTTAACAGACTAGAAATGACACCAGCAAGCTTGGAAAACACTTTAATAAATGTGAAACAGCAATTAAACAAAAACGGTACTGTTCCTTTAAGAGAAAAAAACTAGCACTTAGACTGCAAAACAGTTTTAAAATGTAGTAAAGACTTCGAAATTTTTACAGTGTTTGTAAGGGACTAAAGCAACATCGCACCCACTTGCAAATGGATGATTAACCCCTTAGCCCCAAACCGGATTAAAAACGTCAAACACCGGTAAAAAACAGTCAAGCACCTTGCCACAGCTCTGCTGTGGCTCCTAATTTGCCCTCAAATATGATTAGGGAAGAAATAAGCCCTCTGTAGTGGTCCTCAGATGCAAGAGTACTCCTCTAGGGAAGCTGGATGTCTCAGTCTGAAGGAAACTGCGCATCTAAGGTGTGAAAATAGGCCCCTCCCACCATGTACTCGATGTCAGAGGGGCCTTAAGGAAATACTCCTAGGAGTATCTTGCTAGCCATGTGAAAAAACTAGGCCCCAATAAAAGATTTATCACCCAGAAACACCACAATAAGTAATATTAGAATAAAATGATTATTACTCTGTTTAGTAAGCATGATCCCAGTCATTGCAAAATCACTGCATCTAGCTTACCTCAAATATAAAAGGCTCTGTCGGCATTTTCTAGAACTTATCATCTCTCTAGAAATAAATATACTGAACATACCTCAAAGCAGGTAATCTGCAGATCGTTCCCCCAACTGAAGCTTTCCCATACTCTTCAGCTATGCGTGAGAACAGCAATGGACCTTAGTTACATCTTAGTCATCCTCCGGGCAGAATTCTTCTTCTAATTTCTGCCTGGGAGTAAACAGTACAACGCCGGTACCGTTTAAAAATAACAAACTCTTGATTGAAGGTAAAACTACACAAAGAGGCCTAGTTATCAACGTGTCAACTTTCCTGCCTTCGCCGGCCCAATACGCCCGCCTAAGCTCGCCTACCTTCGCCGTTGCGGACCTGAAAAAATTCGCCTAAGTTATCAATAAAGCTGTCAAAAAGACGCGCACCAAGTACGGGGCGATGAGCAGCGGACTGTGAGAGTTATCACTCATCCGATCTCGCTGCTCTTCGGCTTTTTTACAGCTTTATTGCTAGCCTGTCACTAAGCACCCACACTAACTACACTGTTCTACCCCCTATACCGGTGCCCCCCGCAACTCAATAAAGTTAGTAACCCCTAAACCACTGCTCTTAGACCCCGCCGCAACTCTTATAAATGTATTAACCCCTAAACCGCCACTCCCGGACACCTCCGCAACCTACATGATACCTAGTAACCCCTATCCTGCCCCCCCTATACCGCCGCACTCTATAATAAAGTTATTAACCCCTATCCTGCTGATCCCGCACCTTGCCGCAACTAAATAAATAGTTTAACCCCTAAACCGCCGCTTCCGGACCCCGCTGCAACCTATATTAAATTTATTAACCCCTAATCTGCCCCCCCTACACCGTCGCCACCTATAAAACATTTATTAACCCCTATCCTGCCCCCCCTACACCGCCGCCACTGTAATAAATTTATTAACCCCTAAACCTAAGTCTAACACTAACCCTAACACCCCCCCCAACTTAAATATTAATTAAATAAATCTAAATAATATTTCTATTATTAACTAAATGAATCCTATTTAAAACTAAATACTTACCTTTAAAATAAACCCTAATATAGCTACAATATAAATAATAATTATATTGTAGCTATCTTAGGATTTATTTTTATTTTACAGGTAACTTTCAATTTATTTTAACTAGGTACAATAGCTATTAAATAGTTATTAACTATTTAATAGCTACCTAGCTAAAATAAAGAGAAATTTACCTGTAAAATAAAAACTAACCTGTTACAATTACACCTAACACTACACTATACTTTAATAAATTATTCCTATTTAAAACTAAATACTTACCTGTAAAATAAACCCTAAGATAGCTACAATGTAATTAATAATTACATTGCAGCTATTTTAGGATTTATATTTATTTTACAGGTAACTTTGTATTTATTTTAGCTAGTTAGAATAGTTATTAAATAGTTATTAACTATTTAATAACTACCTAGCTAAAAGATATACAAATTACCTGTAAAATAAATCCTAACCTAAATTACAATTAAACCTAATACTACACTATCATTACATTAATTAAATAAATTAACTACAAATAACTACAATTAAATACAATTACATAAACTAACTAAAGTACAAAATATAAAAAAAGCTAAGTTACAAAAAATAAAAAAATAAGTTACAAACATTTAAAAAATATTACAACAATTTTAAGCTAATTACACCTAATCTAAACCCCCTAATAAAATAACAAAGCCCCCCAAAATAAAAAAATTCCCTACCCTATTCTACATTAAAAAAGTTCAAAGCTCTTTTACCTTACCAGCCCTTAAAAGGGCCTTTTGTGGGACATGCCCCAAAGAAAACTGCTCTTTTGCCTGTAAAAGAAAAATACAACCCCCCCCCAACATTAAAACCCACCACCCACATACCCCTAATCTAACCCAAACCCCCCTTAAAAAAACCTAACTTTACCCCCCTGAAGATCATCCTACCTTGAGTCGTCTTCACTCAGCCGAGCCACCGATGGAACCGAAGAGGAGATCCGGAGCGGCAGAAGTGATCCTCCAAGGGGCGCTGAAGAAGTCTTCCACCCGATGAAGTGATCCTCCAGGCGGCGCTGAAGAAGTCTTCCATCCGGGCGATGTCATCTTCCAAGCGGCGCTGAAGAAGTATTCCATCCGGGCGATGTCATCTTCCAAGCGGGGTCTTCAATCTTCTTTCTTCAGGATCCATCTTCATCCCGCCGACGTGGAACATCCTTCTTTCCCGATGGTCTACCGACGAATGAAGGCTCCTTTAAGGGACGTCATCCAAGATGGCGTCCATTCAATTCCGATTGGCTGATAGGATTCTATCAGCCAATCGGAATTAAGGTAGGAAAAATCTGATTGGCTGACTGAATCAGCCAATCAGATTGAGCTTGCATTCTATTGGCTGATTGGAACAGCCAATAGAATGCGAGCTCAATCTGATTGGCTGATTGGATCAGCCAATCGGATTGAACTTCAATCTGATTGGCTGATTCAATCAGCCAATCAGATTTTTCCTACCTTAATTCCGATTGGCTGATAGAATCCTATCAGCCAATCGGAATTGAAGGGACGCCATCTTGGATGACGTCCCTTAAAGGAGCCTTCATTCGTCGGTAGTCCATCGGGAAAGAAGGATGTTCCACGTCGGCGGGATGAAGATGGATCCTGAAGAAAGAAGATTGAAGACCCCGCTTGGAAGATGACATCGCCCGGATGGAAGACTTCTTCAGCGCCGCTTGGAAGATCACTTCATCGGATGGAAGACTTCTTTAGCACCCCTTGGAGGATCACTTCTGCCGCTCCGGATCTCCTCTTCGGTTCCATCGGTGGCTCGGCTGAGTGAAGACGACTCAAGGTAGGATGATCTTCAGGGGGGTAGTGTTAGTTTTTTTTAAGGGGGGTTTGGGTTAGATTAGGGGTATGTGGGTGGTGGGTTTTAATGTTGGGGGGGTTGTATTTTTCTTTTATAGGCAAAAGAGCAGTTTTCTTTGGGGCATGCCCCACAAAATGCCCATTTAAGGGCTGGTAAGGTAAAAGAGCTTTGAACTTTTTTAATGTAGAATAGGGTAGGGAATTTTTTTATTTTGGGGGGCTTTGTTATTTTATTAGGGGGCTTAGATTAGGTGTAATTAGCTTAAAATTGTTGTAATATTTTTTTAAATGTTTGTAACTTATTTTTTTTATTTTTTGTAACTTAGCTTTTTTTATTTTTTGTACTTTAGTTAGTTTATGTAATTGTATTTAATTGTAGTTATTTGTAGTTCATTTATTTAATTAATGTAATGATAGTGTAGTGTTAGGTTTAATTGTAACTTAGGTTAGGATTTATTTTACAGGTAATTTTGTATTTCTTTTAGCTAGGTAGTTATTAAATAGTTAATAACTATTTAATAACTGTTCTAACTAGCTAAAATAAATACAAAGTTACCTGTAAAATAAATATAAATCCTAAAATAGCTACAATGTAATTATTAATTACATTGTAGCTATCTTAGGGTTTATTTTACAGGTAAGTATTTAGTTTTAAATAGGAATAATTTATTTAAGTATAGTGTAGTGTTAGGTGTAACTGTAACTTAGGTTAGGATTTATTTTACAGGTAAATTTCAGTTTATTTTAGCTAGGTAAGCTATTAAATAGTTAATAACTATTTAATAGCTATTGTACCTAGTTAAAATAAATTGAAATTTGCCTGTAAAATAAAAATAAATCCTAAGATAGCTACAATATAATTATTATTTATATTGTAGCTATATTAGGGTTTATTTTAAAGGTAAGTATTTAGTTTTAAATAGGATTAATTTAGTTAATAATAGAAATATTATTTAGATTTATTTAATTAATATTTAAGTTAGGGGGGTGTTAGGGTTAGACTTAGGTTTAGGGGTTAATAATTTTATTACAGTGGCGGCGGTGTAGGGGGGGCAGGATAGGGGTTAATAAATGTATTATAGGTGTAGGGGGGCAGATTAGGGGTTAATAAGTTTAATATAGGTTGCGGCGGGGTCCGGGAGCGGCGGTTTAGGGGTTAAAGTATTTATTTAGTTGCAGCGAGGTCCGGGATCGGCAGGATAGGGGTTAATAACTTTATTATAGAGTGCGGTGGTATAGGGGGGGCAGGATAGGGGTTACTAGGTATAATGTAGGTTGCGGCGGTGTCCGGGAGCGGCGGTTTAGGGGTTAATACATTTATTATAGTTGCGGCGGGGTCAGGGAGCGGCAGTTTAGGGGTTAATATGTATAGAGTAGCTTGCGGTGGGCTCCGGGAGTGGCGGTTTAGGGGTTAATCAGTTTATTATAGCTTGCGGTGGGCTCCGGGAGCGGCGGTTTAGGGGGTAATAACTTTATTTAGTTGCGACGGTGTAGGGGGGGACAGCTTAGGGGTGTTTAGACTCGGGGTACATGTTAGGGTGTTAGGTGTAGACAGCTCCCATAGAAATCAATGGGATGTCTGGCAGCAGCGAACTTGTACTTTCGCTATGGTCAGACTCCCATTGATTCCTATGGGATCCGCCGCCTCCAGGGCGGCGGATTGAAAACCAGGTACACTGGGCCGGTAAAAGTGCCGAGTGTACCTGCTAGTTTTTTGATAACTAGCAAAAGTAGTCAGATTGTGCCGCACTTGTGTGCGGAACATCTGGAGTGACATAAGAATCGATCTGTGTCGGACTGAGTCCGGCGGATCGAAGCTTACGTCACAAAATTCTTCTTTTGCCGGTCTCTAGCCTTTGATAACTAAGGTGAATCAGCCTCGCCACAAATACGCTGCGGAATTCCAGCGTATTTGAGGTTGACGGCTTGATAACTACCCCCCTAAGTCACCACATATCTCTTTATACTTCCTATCTTGTCGAGAGTTGCAAAGAGAATGACTGGGGGTGGGGGTTAGGGGAGGAGCTATATAGACAGCTCTGCTGTGGGTGTCCTCTTTGCAACTTCCTGTTGGGAAGGAGAATATCCCACAAGTAATGGATGAACCCGTGGACTGGATACACCACAAGAGAAAGAAATTTATCAGGTAAGCATAAATTATGTTTTTTTTGGATATTTTTTTTTAACTAGGTAGTTAATAAATAGTTAACAACTATTTACTAACTAGTCTACCTAGTTAAAATAAATAAAAATTTACCTGTGAAATAAAAATAAAACCTAAGCTAGCTACAATGTAACTATTAGTACTATTACAAGAGAAATAAAGATTAATCCTATTCTAATAGCCTTAAAAAAAAACACCCCAAAATAAAAAACCCTACTCTAGAATAAACTACCCTTAAAATGGCCTTTTGGGGGGCCCTTAAAAGGGCCTTTTGTAGGGCATTGCCCTGAGATAAACAGCTCTTTTACTTAAAAAAAACACCCCCTAAAAATATACATTACACAAAATAACAAACAAATGATCAAAAATAAAAAAGAATTACGCCTAATCTAATAGCCCTATCAAAATAAAAAAGCCCACCCAAAATAAAAAAAAAACCTAGCCTACAATAAACTACCAATGGCCCTTAAAAGGGCTTTTTGTGGGGCATTGTCCCAAAGATATCAGCTCTTTTACCTGTAAAAAAATACAAACCCTCCCTCAACAGTAAAACCCACCATCCAACCAACCCCCCAAATAAAAAAACTATCTAAAATAACCTAAGCTACTCGTTGCCCTGAAAAGGGCATTTAGCTTTTTTACTGCCCAGACCCTAAACTAAAAAAAACCCACCCAAAAACCCCTTAAAAAAACCTAACACTAACTCCCGACGATCCACTTACAGTTGTTGAAGTCCCGCTTGAAGGATCCATCCAGCCGGCGAAGTCCTCATCCATGCGGCAAGAAGTCTTCATCCAGCCGGCGAAGTCCTCATCCATGCGGCAAGAAGTCTTCATCCAGGTGGCAAGTAGTCTTTATCCAGGTGGCCTCTTCAATCTTCATCCAGCCGGCGTGGATCCATCCTGAAGACATCCGGTGTGGAGCATCCTCTTCATACGGTCTCAGCCGTACAATCTTCAATGCAAGGAACGCGATTCAAGATGTAGTCCCTTGCATTCCTATTGGCTGAAAATGTTGAATCCGATTGGCTATTTAAATCTGGAAATAGGATTTAAGCAGCTCTCATTCTATTGGCTAATTCAAATTTTGAAAAAAATTGCTTAAATCCTATTGGCTGATTTGAATAGCCAATAGGATTTTAGCAGCCCTAATTCCTATTGGCTGATTCAAATTTTTCAGCCAATAGGAATGCAAGGGATGCCATCTTGAAACGCGTCCCTTGCATTGAAGATTCAGTTTACGGTGGCGACCATATGAAGAGGATGCTCCGTGCCGGATGTCTTCAGGATGGACCCGCTCCGGCGCTGGCTGAATGAAGATTGAAGAGGCCGCCTGGATGAAGACTTCTTGCCACCTGGATGAGGTCTTCGCCGGCTGGATGAAGATAGAAGAGGCCACCTGGATGAAGACTTCTTGCCGCATGGATGATAACTTTGCCGGCTGGATGAAGATCCTTCAAGCGGAACTTCAACAACTGTAAGTGGATCATTGGGGGTTAGTGTTTGTTTTTTTTAAGGGTTTTTTGGGTGTTTTTTTTTTTTAGTTGAGGGTCTGGGCAGTAAGAGAGCAATACCCATACAAATGCCCCTTTCAGGGTAATGGGTAGCTTAGGTTATTTTAGATAGTCTTTTATTTGGGGGGGTTGGTTGGATGGTGGGTTTTACTGTTGAAGGGGGGTGTTTGTATTTTTTTACAGGTAAAAGAGCTGATATCTTTTTGACAATGCCCCACAAAAGGCCCTTTTAAGGGCCATTGGTAGTTTATTGTAGGCTAGGGTTTTTTTTTTATTTTGGGTGGGCTTTTTTTATTTTATTAGGGCTATTAGATTAGGTGTAATTCTTTTTTATTTTTGATAACTTGTTTGTTATTTTTCGTAATTTAGTGTTTTTTTTTAATTTAGTTAGTTTTTATTTTTTGTAATTTTTTGTAATTAGATAGTAGTGTTAGGATTTTTTAAAATGTGTATTTTAGTTGTATTTAACTGGTAGTTACTTTAATTTTAGTTTAATAATTATAGTAGTTTAATTGTTAGTTTAAAATTAATTTTTTTAATTTGACAGGTAAATTTTAATTTAATTTAAGCTAGGGAAATTCTAATTTTAATATAAAGTTAGGGGGTCATTAGGTTTAGGGGTTACTAGTTTAAATTAGTTTATTTCGTTGTGGGGGGCTTGCGGTTTAGGGGTTAATAGGTTTATTATAGCGGTGGTGTGGGCGGACGGCAGATTAGGGGTTAATAATATTTAAATAGTGTTTTTGATGTGGGAGGGTGGCGGTTTAGGGGTTAATAACTTTACTATAGTGGTAACGATGTCGGGGAGCGGTGTAATAGGGGTTAATATATTTTTTTAGTGGCTGTAATGTCGGGAGCGGCAGATTAGGGGTTAATAGGTAGTTTATGGGTGTTAGTGTACTTTGTAACCGTTTAGTAATGAGTTTTAAGTTATAGCTTTGTAGCGTAAAACTCATAACTACTGACTTTAGATGGCAGCACAGAGCTTGTCGTTTTAGGGTGTAACGCTCACTTTTTAGCCTCACCACAAAACTTGTAATACCGGCACTATGGGAATCCCATGAAAATACGTAATTTTTACATGTGCGGGACTGACGTTGCAGTACAGGCTAAAAGGTGTGCAGTACAGCTATACCGACGAGACTTGTAATAGCTGCAGTGCTGTTTTAACTCTGAAAATGCCATATTTTCAGCGTTACAAGCCGCAACGAAAAACTTGTAATCTAGGTGAATATAAATAACTCAATAACAGCTAGATTACAAGTTTGTGCGTTCGTCTTTTAACGCTGAAAATATGGTCATTTCAGTATTGAAACAGCACCGTCGTCATTACAAGCCTTGTCAGTATAGCTGTACCGCAAGCCTTTTAGCCTGTACCGCAACATTGGTATCACACTCCTAAAAATGACGTTTAGCACTGGCATTACGAGTTTTGCGGTGAGGCTAAAAAGCAAGTGGTACACCCTATACCGACAAGATCCGTAACGTCATCTAAAGTCAGTAGTTATGAGTTTTACGCTACAAATCTGTAACATAAAACTCATAACTAAACTGCTACAAAGTACACTAAACACCCATAAACGACCTATTATCCCCTAAACCGAGGCCCTCCCACATCACAAACACTATTTTAAAGTTTCTCCCGACATCGCCACCAATTTAAAAAAATTATTAACCCCTATTCCGCCGATCCCTGACATCCTCACCACTATAATAAACGTATTAACCCCTAAACCGCTGCCCTCCCGCATCGCAAACACTATTTAAATATTATTAAACCCTAATCTGCCGTCCGCCCACATCGCCCCCACTATACTAAAGTTATTAAGCCCTACACCGCTGCTACTATAATAAACCTATTAACCCCTAAACTGCAAGCCCCCCACAATGAAATATACTAAACTAAACTATTAACCCCTAAACCGAAAGCCCCCCACATCGCAATTAACTAGTTTAAACTAGTAACCCATAAACCTAACAACCCCCTAACTTTAGATTAAAATTACAATTTCCCTACCTTAAATTAAAATTTACCTGTCAAATTAAAAAAACTAACGGGTAGATTGTGAGTTTTGCGGTAACAGGGGTGCAGTGCTAACGAGCATTTTCTGCTCAGCGCTCACCTACAGATAACACTGGTATTACAGGTTTTTTCCAACCCGGCGTTAGCCGCAGAAAAGTGAGCGGAGAGCAAAATTTAGCTCCACATCTCACTGTTATACCAGCACTGCTTACGGTAGCGGTGAGCTTGCTAAACATGCTCGTGCACGATTTCCCTGTAGGAATCAATGGGGCAGAGACGGCTGAAAAAAAACTAACACCTGCAAAAAAGCAGCGTTCAGCTCCTAACGCAGCCCCATTGATTCCTATGGGGAAATACATTTTATGACTACATCTAACACCCTAACATGAACCCCGAGTCTAAACACCCCTAATATTACACTTATTAACCCCTAATTTGCCGCCCCCGACATCGCCGACACTTACATTATATTATTAACCCCTAATCTGCTGCTCCGGACACCGCCGCAACCTATATTATACCTATGAACCCCTAATCTGCTGCCCCTAACATCGCTGACACCTACATTATATTTATTAACCCCTAATCTGCCACCCCCAACGTCACCGCCACTATAATAAAGTTATTAACCCCTAAACCTAAGTTTAACCCTAACCCCCCTAACTTAAATATAATTTAAATAAATCTAAATAAAATGTATACAATTAAATAAATTATTCCTATTTAAAACTAAATACTTACCTATCAAATAAACAATAAACTAGCTACAATATAACTAATAGTTACATTGTATCTAGCTCAGGGTTTATTTTTATTTTACAGGCAACTTTGTATTTATTTTAACTAGGTACAATAGTTATTAAATAGTTATTAACTATTTAATAGCTACCTAGTTCAAATAAATACAAAAGTACTTGTAAAATAAAACCTAACCTAAGTTACACTAACACTACACTATAATTAAATTAATTCCCTAAATTAAATTAATTAAAATAAAATAAACTAAAGTGCAAAAAAAAAAACACTAAATCACAGAAAATAATAAAATAATTACAAGTTTTTTAAACTAATTACACCTAATCCAATCCCCCTAATAAAATAAAAAAGCCCGCAAAAATAAAAAAAAATCCCTACCCTATACTAAATTACAAATAGCCCTTAAAAGGGCTTTTTGTGGGGCATTGCCCCAAAGTAATCAGCTCTTTTACCTGTAAAAAAAAAAGTACAATACCCCCCCAACATTACAACCCACCACCTACACACCCAACCCTACTCTAAAACCCATCCAACCCCCCCTTAATAAAACCTAACACTAACCCCTTGAAGATCACCCTACCTTGAGAAGTCTTCACCCAATCGGGCCAAAGTCCTCAATGAAGCCGGGCAAAGTGGTCCTCCAGATGGGCAGAAGTCTTCATCGAAGCCGGGCAGAAGAGGTCCTCCAGATGGGCAGAAGTCTTCATCCAGACGGCATCTTTTATCTTCATCCATCCGGCACGGAGCGGATCCATCTTCAAGCCAACTGACGCGGAGCATCCTCTTCATCCGATGACTCCCGACGAATGAAGGTTCCTTTAAATGACGTCATCCAAGATGGCGTCCATTGAATTACGATTGGTTGATAGAATTCTATCAGCCAATCAGAATTAAGGTAGGAAAAATCCTATTGGCTGATGCAATCAGCTAATAGGATTGAGCTCGCATTCTATTGGCTGATTGGAACAGCGAGCTCAGCCAATAGGATTGAACTTCAATCATCTTGGCTGATTGCATCAGCCAATAGGATTTTTCCTACCTTAATTCCGATTGGCTGATAGAATTCTATCAACCAATCGGAATTCAAGGGACGCCATCTTGGATGACATCATTTAAAGGAACCTTCATTCGTCGGATGAAGAGGATGCTCCGCGTTGGTTGGCTTGAAGATGGACCCGCTCCACGCCGGATGGATGAAGATAGAAGATGCCGTCTGGATGAAGACTTCTGCCCGTCTGGAGGACCACTTCACCCGGCTTCGTTGATCTTCAAGGGGTTAGTGTTAGGTTTTATTAAGGGGGGATTGAGTAGGGTTGGGTGTGTGGGTAGTGGGTTGTAATGTTGGGGGGGTATTGTACTTTTTTTTACAGGTAAAAGAGCCGATTACTTTGGGGCAATGCCCCGCATAAAGCCCTTTTAAGGGCTATTTGTAATTTAGTATAGGGTAGGGATTTTTTTTATTTTGGGGGGCTTTTTTATTTTATTAGGGGGATTAGATTAGGTGTAATTAGTTTTAAAAACTTGTAATTATTTTATTATTTTCTGTAATTTAGTGTTTTTTTTGTACTTTAGTTTATTTTATTTTAATTAATTTAATTTAATTTAGGGAATTAATTTAATTATAGTGTAGTGTTAGGTGTTAGTGTAACTTAGGTCAGGTTTTATTTTACAGGTACTTTTGTATTTATTTTAACAAGGTAGTTATTAAATAGTTAATAACTATTGTACCTAGTTAAAATAAATACAAAGTTGCCTGTAAAATAAAAATAAACCCTAAGCTAGATACAATGTAACTATTAGTTATATTGCAGCTATCTTATGGTTTATTTTATAGGTAAGTATTTAGTTTTAAATAGTAATAAGTTATTTAATTGTAGAAATTTTATTTAGATTTATTTAAATAATATTTAAGTTAGGGGGTGTTAGGGTTAGACTTAGATTTAGGGGTTAATACATTTAATATAGTGGCGGCGACGTTGGGGGCGGCAGATTAGGGGTTAATAAATATAGTTAGGTGTCGGCGATGTTAGGGACGGCAGATTAGGGGTTAATAAAATTTAACTAGTGTTTGCGAGGCTGGAGTGCAGCGGTTTAGGGGTTGATACATTTATTAAAGTGGCGGCGATGTCTGGTTCGGCAGATTAGGGGTTAAAATTTTTATTTAAGTGTTTGCGATGTGGGGGGGACCTCGGTTTAGGGGTTAATAGGTAATTTATGGGTGTTAGTTTACTTTTTAGCACTTTAGTTAAGAGTTTTATGCTACGGCGTTAGCCCATAAAACTCTGAACTACTGACTTTTAAATGCGGTAGGAGTCTTGACAGGAGAGGGTGTACCGCTCACTTTTTGGAAGACTCGTAATAACGGCGTTAGGCAAATCCCATTGAAAAAATAGGATACGCAATTTACGTAAGTGGATTTGTGGTATTTTAGAGTCGCGCCAAAAAAGTGAGCGGTACACCTGTACCTGCAAGACTTGTAATACCAGCGGGCGTTAAAAAGCAGCGTTGGGACCTCTCAACGCTGCTTTTTAAGGCTAACGCAAAACTCGTAATCTAGCCGTAAGTTTTAACTAACAATTAAACTAATATAATTATTAAACTAACTACCAATTAAATTAAACTAAACTACACATTAAAAAAATCCTAACACTACTATAAAAATTACAAAGTACCTAATTACAAAAAAAATACTAAGTTACAAAAAATAGCAAACACTAAATTGCAAAAAAGAAAAAAAGAAATTATCCAAAATAAAAAAGACTTACACCTAATCTAATAGCCCACCCAAAATTAAAAAAAAACCTAGCCTAAAATAAACTACCAATGGCCCTTAAAAGGGCCTTTTGTGGGGCATTGCCCCAAAGATATCAGCTTTTTTACCTGTAAAAAAAACACAAAGACCCCAACAGTAAAACCCACCACCCACACAACCAACCCCCTAAAATAAAAAACCTAATTCTAAAAAAACCTAAGCTACCCATTGCCCTGAAAATTACATTTGTATGGGCATTACCCTTAAAAGGGCATTTAGCTCTTTTTCCGCCCAGACCCTAAACTAAAAAAAAAAACACCCAAAAAACCCTTAAAAAAGCCTAACACTAACCCCCGAAGATCCACTTACAGTTTTTGAAGTTCCGCTTGTCATTGTTTTCCCTAACACAAATATCCACAGTCAAGGAATACACCAGGTTCTTTGTTGAGATTTTGTTTATTGATCATGTAACAAGTTTATCAACATGGGGGAATGATGCAGACAGCAAATTCTGAAGCTGGGCAGTCCAGCATTCAGTTTTAACAGAGTACAACAGGTTACGTAATAGACATATGCCCACTAGTAATATTCTACTTAAAGGTCCCTTCATCTGGTTGTTGGGCAAAATACCTATTCTAATACATATGTTTTCCTATACTTGTTACAGTTTACAAAAATGAGGAACAGTTTCAGCAAGACAGTTTTCATTTCAACAACCTTTAAGCAAAATAGCAGACACTCTGCTTGACCTAGCCCAGTTTCATGTGCACTGGCCTAGTGCACAGAAAACCATTCATGTGACTTCTCTAATTTTGGACAGGGGGAGAAATACAGCAATTAACTGTTTGTTATCCTACAGATAGTTGCCTGGCCCAGTGTTACATGCAGAGAGGTAACATACTCACCTGACAGGAGTTTTCAAACAAGATAGAAGACAAGATAATTAGACACAAATAAAGCATAAGCAGACATATCCACTGTGGCCTATCTGACTGAAAAAGCCCCCTTAAAAATAACCAGCTACCTCCATTATTTTACAGTCCCTCCTCTGATACTTATGTGAGCTCAAACAAAAGTATCACAGATCAGTAACTTGTATGGCACTTAAGCGACTGAATTCCAACAGTTCCACCATTTCTTTCTCTGTACGTCCACAGCTCATATCCTCATAGCTGGTAGACTGTGTGCCAGGGGCAACATACAGGGTGGTGTAGGTGGTATCTGGAGGGTCTGTGTCTTCTCGGAGGTTTCTTGCCTGGTTGGGGATAGTCAAGGCACACAGCTTCTGCAACAACAACTTGAAACACGACACTACAAGAAAAAGAAACACAATATTAGGCCATGCAAAATCTTGGTACCAAGTTCACCCAACCATTCTCCCAGCCCAAAAGACCAGTCAAACCCTTGATGTACTTCTCTCAGTCTCTGTTGTACCTCTCTTATGTTGTCAATATGTTCAGCTACGAGTGCAGAATTATTAGCAATGAAAACACAACAAGAATCCTGCACAAATGCATAAACTTCTCCCTTTGGCAGCTAATATGTAGTCCAAAGCCATCCTATTTTGTAACTGCTCCTGGGAGAGCAGTTCTATGGCAGTTGTTGTCTCATTGAGTATTTCATTCAACAAATCTACCAACAAGTCAAGCTTATACATCAGACGTATAGCCCCATATGCAGGGAGAAATCCTGCTCCCACCTACTGACTTTTAGAGGATTTTATAGTTAGATGATTACCAGCATAGTAGTATTCTTCATGAGTGTGTCCCCCTATACCTCAACGGGAGTGAATGCGACCTTCAAGCAACTGTTGGGAGGGATAGAATCCTGGGACAATATTCTCTAGGTAACAAGAACCTTGTCACATAATGGGCAACCACCTATATCCCTACTGACCTCATATCCAATATGTACCCCTAGAAGTTAATAATGGTATAGTTTCACTGCTGTGATACGACCAAAGTCCATAGAACCAATTTTTAAATAGTGGTAGCAAAGCAGTTAAATTATGCACAGAGCGGTGTCCCCCACAGTCATTAGAATAACTACCATCTCGTTGGAGGCAGGACCAGGAAATAGTGGCATAGTCAGATGCAGTAGTGATATTTATGGAGGACCCTGAACAGTCAGAATATCCCACATGTATTCCCTCAGTGTGGTCAGGGTAACTCCGTACACACACCAGTCCTTGGTTAGGGGCATTAACTATGTGAACACTAACAGTCTGGTTATATTGGAGTCTGTCAGTCATTTAGTCCATGTCTATCTTACACAGGTCAGTGTGATTAAGCATGTCTTTCTGAAATGGGACACCTATGTATGGGGTACCATGGCCTGCCGACCTAGGCACAAAACCACAAATCCAGCAAGAATCAGTTAGATTTAAGGCGTTGTACATACGGGTGGCAAGGATGTAGGAGTTGTCTTTAGCCCATGGGGTGCTATTCACCTGTACAGTAGTGATGTCCCGAACTGTTCGCCCGTGAACGGTTCACAGCGAACATAGCTTGTTCGCGTTTGTGGGCGAACACATGGCGATGTTCGATCCGCCCCTATGTGTCATCATTGAGGAAACTTTGACCCTTTATGTCACAGCCGCCTGACACATTAGAGCCAATCAACATCAGACACTCCCTCACAGACCCTCCCAGCTACTCGGAATCCGCCATTTTAGACTCATAACGACCTTGCTTTCTTAATGAGAGGACGTGTTGTGTTTTTGCTCCTGACATTAATAGGAAAAACATAGCTAGGCTAGTGTATTTACAGCCCAGAAGGACTCCACTCATCTCTGCTGCAAGCACAGCACCCCAAAAAGCACTTTTTAGGGCTATATTTCGTGCCTTTTTTTTTTTTTTTTTTTTTTTATTAGCATTTGCCTGGCTTTCAGGCTGTGTGTTTAAGGCTCACAGCATATGCTGTGATTACTGCCACCACTGATATCTCCCTAACAACATTAGTTTAAATTTAACTAACCAAAAAATTTAATTATTTTGCTAGTGTAATTTTTTTTCATTTTCTATCAGGCCAGTGTCACACAGCATATACTCTGGTTCATTGCTCTGTGCCAGCCAGCAGCCACCAGTGTTAATATCCGTTTATAACATTATTTTAAATTTAAAAAAAAATAAAAAATATTTTGCTAGTGTAATCTAATTACATTTACTATCAGGCCTGTGTCTGTCAGGCTCACTCAGCATTAATATACCTCATTTTTTTCAGTCTTTTGGTTAATTGGTATGTGCCAGGCAGCCACCCAGCACTCATATCTATTCTTCTTCACCTCAATTTTAATATATAAAAAAAAAAAAGTTTAAATTTATTTGATAGTGTAATCTAATATAATTTTCTATCCGGCCTGTGTGTTTTGCTGACATACAGAGCCTACTGTGTTTACTTGCTGCCCTCCCTAGTCTATGAGCCACGACTCATATGTGTTTAACCTTTTTTTAATTCCCCCCCCCAAAAAATAATTTAAATCATTTTTCTAGTGTAATCTAATAGTATTTTCTATCAGGCGTGTGTGTATCTGACATACAGAGCCTACTGTTTTTAATAGCTGCCCCTCCAAGGCTATCAGCCACGACTCATATGTATGTGCTTAACCTTTTTCTTTAAATTGCCAAAAAAAAGTCTTTAAATCATTATGCTAGTGTAATCTAATTTTATTTTCTATCAGGCCTGTGTCTAACTGTCTATCTGACTTATACAGCATACTGTTGATAATTGCTGCCCTACATAGCAGCCAGCCAGTGCGACCACTCATAGAGTCATTTGTGCATTGCACTTCTTAACATAATTTTAATATTAAAATCTAAAATTTTAAAATATTTTGCTAGTGTAATCTAACTTAATTTTCTATCAGGCCTGTGTTTTTGTCACTTACACAGCATACTGTGTTAAATTGCTGCCCTACCTACCATCCACGACTCATATCTGCCAGCCTGTGTGCCAGGCCCAACTAGCCAATTAGTGGCACCAATCATAATTCTTGTAACAGTATATAAAAAAATAAAAATCATAATTTTTTGCACTGCAAATATTCAGTCTCCTAGTGCCATTGAATTGCATTTACCTCCTGCCTGCCACTGCCAGCCTTTTGTGCCAGGCCGTCTAGCCAACTATTTACACCAATCATAATTGTTGTCACAGACAGTATAGTTACTAATTAAAATTAAAAAAATTTTGATTGTTGATCTTAATCCTCAGTTTGCTCGTGCCCTAGAATTGCACTTTTCTACTGCCTTCCAAGCCTGTGTGCCAGGCCTACTTGAAAAATATTTACACCAATCATATTTGTTGTCACAGTATTCTTAATAATTAAAAATTAAAATTTTTGGTAATAGTTGTTGTGAATCCTCAGTTTGCTGGTGCCATTGAATTGCACTTTCCTCCTGCCTTGCAGCCTGCTGTGTGCTAGGCCCACCTAGCCAATTATTGCCAGCAATCATATTTCTTTTAACAGTATTGCAAAAATTGTCAATCATCACTGTTTTGACTGTCAGTAATCAGTCTCTTAGTGTCCTTGAATTTCATTTACCTCCTACCTGCCAGCCTTTTGTGCCAGGCCATCTTTCCAACTATTTACACCAATCATAATTGTTGTCACAGTAAAGTTACTAATTAAAATTAAAAAATTCTTGATTGTTGATCTTAATCCTCAGTTTGCTCGTGCCCTAGAATTATACTTTTCTACTACCTTCCAAGGCTGTGTGCCAGGCCTACTTGAAAAATATTTACACCAATCATATTTGTTGTCACAGTATTCTTAATAATTACAAATTTAAATTTTTGGTAATAGTTGTTGTGAATCCTCAGTTTGCTGGTGCCATTGAATTGCACTTTCCTCCTGCCTTGCAGCCTGCTGTGTGCTAGGCCCACCTAGCCAATTATTGCCAGCAATCATATTTCTTTTAACAGTATTGCAAAAATTGTCAATCATCACTGTTTTGACTGTCAGTAATCAGTCTCCTAGTGTCCTTGAATTGCATCTACCTCCTGCCTGCCAGCCTTTTGTGCCAGGCCGTCTTGCCAACTATTTACACCAATCATAATTTTTTGTCACAGTATAGTTACTAATTAAAATTAAAAAATTCTTGATTGTTGATGATCTTAATCCTCAGTTTGCTTGTGCCCTAGAATTGCACTTTTCTACTGCCTTCCAAGCCTGTGTGCCAGGCCTACTTGAAAAATATTTACACCAATCATATTTGTTGTCACAGTATTCTTAATAATTAAAAATTAAAATTTTTGGTAATAGTTGTTGCGAATCCTCAGTTTGATCGTGCCATTGAATTGCACTTTCCTCCTGCCTTGCAGCCTGTGTGCCAGGCCCACCTAGCCAATTATTGCCAGCAATCATATTTCTTTAAACAGTATTGCAAAAATTGTCAATCATCACTGTTTTGACTGTCAGTATTCAGTCTCCTAGTGTCCTTGAATTGCATTTACCTCCTGCCTGCCAGCCTTTTGTGCCAGGCCGTCTAGCCAACTATTTACACCAATCATAATTGTTGTCACAGACAGTATAGTTACTAATTAAAATTAAAAAAAATTTGATTGTTGATCTTAATCCTCAGTTTGCTCGTGCCCTAGAATTGCACTTTTCTACTGCCTTCCAAGCCTGTGTGCCAGGCCTACTTGAAAAATATTTACACCAATCATATTTGTTGTCACAGTATTCTTAATAATTAAAAAATAAAATTTTTGGTAATAGTTGTTGTGAATCCTCAGTTTGCTGGTGCCATTGAATTGCACTTTCCTCCTGCCTTGCAGCCTGCTGTGTGCTAGGCCCACCTAGCCAATTATTGCCAGCAATCATATTTCTTTTAACAGTATTGCAAAAATTGTCAATCATCACTGTTTTGACTGTCAGGAATCAGTCTCCTAGTGTCCTTGAATTGCATTTACCTCCTGCCTGCCAGCCTTTTGTGCCAGGCCATCTTGCCAACTATTTACACCAATCATAATTGTTGTCACAGTACAGTTACTAATTAAAATTAAAAAATTCTTGATTGTTGATCTTAATCCTCAGTTTGCTCGTGCCCTAGAATTATACTTTTCTACTGCCTTCCAAGCCTGTGTGCCAGGCCTACTTGAAAAATATTTACACAAATCATATTTGTTGTCACAGTATTCTTAATAATTAAAAATTAAAATTTTTGGTAATAGTTGTTGTGAATCCTCAGTTTGCTGGTGCCATTGAATTGCACTTTCCTCCTGCCTTGCAGCCTGCTGTGTGCTAGGCCCACCTAGCCAATTATTGCCAGCAATCATATTTCTTTTAACAGTATTGCAAAAATTGTCAATCATCACTGTTTTGACTGTCAGTAATCAGTCCCCTAGTGTCCTTGAATTGCATTTACCTCCTGCCTGCCAGCCTTTTGTGCCAGGCCATCTTGCCAACTATTTACACCAATCATAATTGTTGTCACAGTACAGTTACTAATTAAAATTAAAAAAATCTTGATTGTTGATCTTAATCCTCAGTTTGCTCGTGTCCTAGAATTATACTTTCTACTGCCTTCCAAGCCTGTGTGCCAGGCCTACTTGAAAAATATTTACACCAATCATATTTGTTGTCACAGTATTCTTAATAATTAAAAATTTTGGTAATAGTTGTTGTGAATCCTCAGTTTGCTCGTGCCATTGAATTGCACTTTCCTCCTGCCTTGCAGCCTGTGTGCCAGGCCCACCTAGCCAATTATTGCCAGCAATCATATTTCTTTTAACAGTATTGCAAAAATTGTCAATCATCACTGTTTTGACTGTCAGTAATCAGTCTCCTAGTGTCCTTGAATTGCATCTACCTCCTGCCTGCCAGCCTTTTGTGCCAGGCCGTCTTGCCAACTATTTACACCAATCATAATTTTTTGTCACAGTATAGTTACTAATTAAAATTAAAAAATTCTTGATTGTTGATGATCTTAATCCTCAGTTTGCTTGTGCCCTAGAATTGCACTTTTCTACTGCTTTCCAAGCCTGTGTGCCAGGCCTACTTGAAAAATATTTACACCAATCATATTTGTTGTCACAGTATTCTTAATAATTAAAAATTAAAATTTTTGGTAATAGTTGTTGCGAATCCTCAGTTTGATCGTGCCATTGAATTGCACTTTCCTCCTGCCTTGCAGCCTGTGTGCCAGGCCCACCTAGCCAATTATTGCCAGCAATCATATTTCTTTAAACAGTATTGCAAAATTGTCAATCATCACTGTTTTGACTGTCAGTATTCAGTCTCCTAGTGTCCTTGAATTGCATTTACCTCCTGCCTGCCAGCCTTTTGTGCCAGGCCGTCTAGCCAACTATTTACACCAATCATAATTGTTGTCACAGACAGTATAGTTACTAATTAAAATTAAAAAAAATTTGATTGTTGATCTTAATCCTCAGTTTGCTCGTGCCCTAGAATTGCACTTTTCTACTGCCTTCCAAGCCTGTGTGCCAGGCCTACTTGAAAAATATTTACACCAATCATATTTGTTGTCACAGTATTCTTAATAATTAAAAAATAAAATTTTTGGTAATAGTTGTTGTGAATCCTCAGTTTGCTGGTGCCATTGAATTGCACTTTCCTCCTGCCTTGCAGCCTGCTGTGTGCTAGGCCCACCTAGCCAATTATTGCCAGCAATCATATTTCTTTTAACAGTATTGCAAAAATTGTCAATCATCACTGTTTTGACTGTCAGGAATCAGTCTCCTAGTGTCCTTGAATTGCATTTACCTCCTGCCTGCCAGCCTTTTGTGCCAGGCCATCTTGCCAACTATTTACACCAATCATAATTGTTGTCACAGTACAGTTACTAATTAAAATTAAAAAATTCTTGATTGTTGATCTTAATCCTCAGTTTGCTCGTGCCCTAGAATTATACTTTTCTACTGCCTTCCAAGCCTGTGTGCCAGGCCTACTTGAAAAATATTTACACAAATCATATTTGTTGTCACAGTATTCTTAATAATTAAAAATTAAAATTTTTGGTAATAGTTGTTGTGAATCCTCAGTTTGCTGGTGCCATTGAATTGCACTTTCCTCCTGCCTTGCAGCCTGCTGTGTGCTAGGCCCACCTAGCCAATTATTGCCAGCAATCATATTTCTTTTAACAGTATTGCAAAAATTGTCAATCATCACTGTTTTGACTGTCAGTAATCAGTCCCCTAGTGTCCTTGAATTGCATTTACCTCCTGCCTGCCAGCCTTTTGTGCCAGGCCATCTTGCCAACTATTTACACCAATCATAATTGTTGTCACAGTACAGTTACTAATTAAAATTAAAAAAATCTTGATTGTTGATCTTAATCCTCAGTTTGCTCGTGTCCTAGAATTATACTTTTCTACTGCCTTCCAAGCCTGTGTGCCAGGCCTACTTGAAAAATATTTACACCAATCATATTTGTTGTCACAGTATTCTTAATAATTAAAAATTAAAAATTTTGGTAATAGTTGTTGTGAATCCTCAGTTTGCTCGTGCCATTGAATTGCACTTTCCTCCTGCCTTGCAGCCTGTGTGCCAGGCCCACCTAGCCAATTATTGCCAGCAATCATATTTCTTTTAACAGTATTGCAAAAATTGTCAATCATCACTGTTTTGACTGTCAGTAATCAGTCTCCTAGTGTCCTTGAATTGCATCTACCTCCTGCTTGCCAGCCTTTTGTGCCAGGCCGTCTTGCCAACTATTTACACCAATCATAATTGTTGTCACAGTATAGTTACTAATTAAAATTAAAAACATTTGGATTGTTGATCTTAATCCTCAGTTTGCTCGTGCCATTGAATTGCTCTTTTCTACTGCCTGCCAGCCTGTGTGCCAGGCCCAACTATCAAATTAGTGCCAGCAATCATATTTATTTTAACAGTATTGCAAAATTTGTCAATCATCACTGTTTTGACTGTCAATCTGCAGTCTACTAGTGCCCTCCTTGAATTGCATTTTCCTCCTGCCTGCCTGCCTGCCTGTGTGCCAGTCCCAACTAGACAATTAGTGCCACCAATCATATTTATTGTAACAGGATTGGAATTTTTGTTAATCATAACTGTTTTGACTGTGATTCTTCAGTCTCCTAGTGCCATTGAATTGCAGTTTCCTTTCTCCCAGCGTGTGTGCCAGTCAGGCCCATTTGCCAACTAGTGCCAAACAATCATATTTGTTGTCACAGTACTTGTAATATTTTAAAAAATTAACAATTTGTGATTTTTAAAACATCTGTCTTTTTTGTTGTTGTCAGTCTCACAGCGTATACTGTGCCCACTTTCACAGTGCCACCACTCAATTGGTGTAATAGTATTGTTAGTGTCCATTTTAAAAAAAATGACAGGCAGAGGCAGGCCACCACGCAGGTTCTGTGGTCGTGGTCGTGGTGCTGTGATTCCTTTAGACCCTACAAATATGCACATTGTTCAGACGCCGGGTGCCAGGGGGGACGCGAAAACTTCTGAGGAGGACCTAGTTGAATGGCTAACACAGGACACCCAATCTTCTTCAGCTTCCGCTGCTAGTCCTCCTAACCTTGACGCACCATCTACGTCCAGCTGTGCTTTGGGCAGGTCTCAAGTGACCAGTGCCACTCCCCCGCCTGTCGCCACCACCAACACTAGCACCACAGCCGCTTCACTTGATCTGTCACAGGAGTTATTGACACATCATTTGGAAGAAATGAGTGATGCGCAACCATCATTGACAAAGGATGTAGATAATAGTGATCAGTCTCAGTCAGGCAGCATTACCGACATGGAGGTACGGTGTGATGATGATGATGATGTTGTACCCACTGCTGCTTCCTTTCTTGATGTTTCAGATACAAGTGAAGCGGTTGATGATGATGTGTCGGTGGATGTCACGTGGGTGCCTGCTAGAAGAGAAGAAGAAGAGGGGGAAAGTTCAGATGGGGAGACAGAGAGGAGGAGGAGGAGACGATTTGGAAGCATGGGGAGGTCGTCTCAAGGAGCTAGTGGCACAGTCAGACAGCATGCATCGTCACCAGGGGTCAGACAGACAGCACGCCGACGCCCATCAACGCATGCTGTTGCCACCACCAGAATGCCGTCATCGCAGAGCTCAGGAGTGTGGCATTTTTTTTGTGTGTCTGCCTCTGACAACAGCTATGCCATTTGCAACCTGTGCCAAAAGAAACTGAGTCGTGGGAAGTCCAACAGCCACCTAGGTACAACTGCTTTGCGAAGGCACATGGTCTCCCATCACAAAGGCCGATGGGAAGAACACATGAGTAGAAGCAGCACACAAAGTGAAAGCCACCCTCCTCCTCCTGCTCCAGCATCTTCAGCCACTTCAACCAGTGCTGTCCTCCTTGCCCCCTCTCAACCATCCTCCACTCAGTCTCTCTTACGTAGCAGTTCCTGGTCATCTGCCCACAGTCAGGTGTCTGTCAAGGACATGTTTGAGCGTAAGAAGCCAATTTCTCAAAGTCACCCCCTTGCCCGGTGTCTGACAGCTGGCTTGTCTGAACTCTTAGCCCGCCAGCTTTTACCATACAAGCTGGTGGAGTCTGATGCTTTCAAAAAATTTGTATCTATTGGGACACCGCAGTGGAAGGTACCTGGCAGAAATTTCTTTTCATAAAAGGCAATCCCAAACCTGTACTCTGTTGTGAGAAAGGAAGTTATGGCATGTCTGGCACACAGCGTTGGGGCAAGGGTCCATATGACCACGGATAGCTGGTCTGCAAAGCATGGTCAGGGCAGGTATATCACCTACACTGCGCATTGGGTAAACCTGCTGACTTCTGACAAGCATGGAATGCGTGGCTCTGCAGAAGAGTTGGTGACACCGCCACGACTTGCAGGAAGGCCTGCTGCTACCTCCTCTACTCCTCCTACTCCATCCTCTTCCATAACCTCTTCCTCGGCTGAGTCCTCTTCAACTTCTGCGTCTTGCTCCACATCTATGGCACCCCCCCAGCTCCCCAGGTACTATGCTACATCCCAGGTACGGCAGTGTCACGCCGTCTTGGGGTTGACTTGCCTGAAAGCGGAGAGTCACACCGCACCAGCACTCCTGACCGCCCTGAACGCACAGGTGGATCAGTGGCTGACTCTGCACCAACTGGAGATTGGCAAGGTTGTTTCTGACAATGGAAGTAATTTGGTGGCGGCATTGAAATTGGGCAAGTTGACACATGTGCCGTGCATGGCACATGTGTGTAGTCTAATTGTACAACGATTTGTCCATAAGTACCCAGGCTTACAGGACGTCCTGAAGCAGGCCAGGAAGGTGTGTGGCCATTTCAGGCGTTCCTACACGGCCATGGTGCACTTGTCCGATATCCAGCGTCGAAACAACCTGCCAGTGAGGCGCTTGATTTGCGACAGCCCGACACGGTGGAATTCAACACTCCTAATGTTTGACCGCCTGCTCCAACAAGAAAAAGCTGTTAATGAGTATTTGTATGACCGGGGTGCTAGGCCAGCCTCTGGGGAGCTGGGGATATTTTTTCCAAATTACTGGACGCTCATGTGCAATGCCTGTAGGCTCATGCGTCCTTTTGAGGAGGTGACAAACCTTGTCAGTCGCACCGAAGGCACCATCAGCGACATCATACCATTTGTTTTCTTCCTGGAGCGTGCCCTGCGAAGAGTGCTGGATCAGGCAGTAGATGAGCGTGAAGAGGAAGCGGGAGAGTTGTGGTGTCCATCACCCCCACAAACAGCCGAATCAGCATCGCTTGCTGGACCTGCGGCAACGCAGGAAGAGGATTGTGAGGAAGAGGAGTCAGAGAAGGAATGTGGCTTTGAGGAGGAGGAGGAGGAGGAAGACTGAGCACAACAGGCATCCCAGGGTGCTCGTTGTTGTCACCTCTCTGGTACCCGTGGAGTTGTACGTGGCTGGGGGGAAGAAGATACCATCAGTGAGATCAGTGAGGAGGAGGAACGGGACATGATTAGCTCGGCATCCAACCTTGTTCAAATGGGTTCTTTCATGCTGTCGTGCCTGTTGAGGGACCCTCGTATAAAAAAGCTGAAGGAGAACGACCTGTACTGGGTGTCCACGCTCCTCGATCCCCGGTATAAGCATAAAGTGCCTGAAATGTTACCAAATTCCCGCAAGTCGGAAAGGATGGAGCATTTTCATAATAAATTAAAAACTATGCTTTACACAGCATATAAGGGTGATGTCACAGCACCACGGGAATGTAACAGGGGAAGAGATGAAATTAATCCTCCTCCCACGACCACGGCGGCAAGGACCGGACGCTTTCCTGACGTCTTGTTGATGGAGGACATGCGTACCTTTTTAACTCCCATGCACCATCAGAGCCTTTCGGGATCCAGCCTTAGAGAAAGACTCAACCGACAGGTAGCAGACTACCTAGCTTTAACTGCGGATCTCGACACTCTCAGGAGCGATGGACCCCTTGACTACTGGGTGTGCAGGCTGGACTTGTGGCCTGAGCTATCCCAATTTGCAATGGAACTTCTGGCCTGCCCCGCTTCAAGTGTCCTGTCCGAAAGGACTTTCAGTGCAGCAGGAGGTTTTGTCACTGAGAAGAGAAGTCGCCTAGGTCAAAAAAGCCTTGACTATCTCACTTTTATAAAAATGAATGAGGGCTGGATCCCGAAGGGACTGACATTGGGCGATACATTTGAATAAAAAAGGCATGATGATGAGATGAGCTGGCTTGGGCTACAACTGGTACACAGGCTGGCCTTTTTTTTTTGTTATAAAGCCGGAGGACATGCTTGACTTATCTGCCAACAACTAGTTTTCAAGCCACAAGCTTTTAGGGCACTTTATAAATGTTTTACAAACATCAATTTTTCTGGCCGCTGCTACAGCAGTTGCTACAATACCCAATTTTTTCAGTCATTTGTACATTCTTAATTTTTCTGGCCTCTGCTGCAGCTCTGTGGGTACAAAACTCAAATAAAAAAAATAAGGCACATAACACTAGTGATTAAACTGTTACGAATTGTACAACTTAGCAAACCACTCATATCTGGTGGACCATTAAATTGAACGCAAAATGCCACAAATTTGAAGGAGGAGGACCGACCAAGCATCTTTATCCGTCTCTTGGTTGCTCTAAATTATCTCCGTGTTCCATCTATGCCATACCTGTACTCTATTGTGCAAAAGGGTGGCATATGTGGGGTTTCATGCTGTTGTGCCTGTTGCGGGTCGTGGCCCATGGTATAAAAAGGCTGAAGGAAAACGACCTGTAATGGGTGCCCCATCAAATTTTTAGAAAAATGTTCCTGGTTCCTCTCAATTATCTCTGGGTTTCTAAAATGGATGCCATACCTGTACTCGCTTGTGCAAAAGGATGGCATATGTGGTGGTATTTCCTGCAGTTGTTTCTGTTGAGGGTGCTGGACCCTCTTATAAAAAAGCTGAAGGAGAACGACCTGGAGTGGGAGTCCAAGCATGGTTTTTGGGGCTATTTCACTTTTCCAAACAATTATCTGTGGGTTTCTAAAAGCAATGCCGTACCAGTACTCTATTGTTCAAAAGGATGCCATATGTTCTCTTTCCTGCTGGTATTTTGTTTGAGGGTCCTGGACCCTCTTATAAAAAGGCCTAAGGAGAAAGAGGTGTACTGGGTGTCCACTCAATTTTTTTTTCTATTTCACATTTGACCAAAATTATCTCTGGGTTTGTAAAATCAATGCTGTACCTGTACTCTATTGTTCAAAAGGATGCCATACGTCCTCTTTCCTGCTGGTGTTTTTTTTGAGGGTCCTGGACCCTCTTATAAAAAGGCCGAAGGAGAAAGAAGTGTACTGGGTGTCCATCGAATCATTTGTTTGATTCAAATTCCCGGTTGCAACAAATTATCTCCGGGTTTCTAAAGTCAATGCCTTTCCTGTAATCTAATTTTCAAAAGGATGCCATATGTCCTCTTTCCTGCTGCTGGTTTTGTTGAGGGTCCTGGAGCCTCTGCTAAAAAAAGGCCTAAGGATAAATAAGTGTACTGGGTGTCTAATCAATGTTTTTTTAGATTTCACGGTTGCAACAAATTATCCCCGGGTTTCTAAAATCAATGCCTTTCCTGTAATCAATTATTCACAAGGATGCCATATGTCCTCTTTCATGCTGTTGTTTCTGTTGAGGCTCCGACCGGGAGCCTCTTATAAAAAGGCCTAAGGATAAAGAAGTGTACTGGGTGTCTAATCTATGTTTTTTTAGATTTTACGGTTGCAACAAATTATCCCCGGGTTTCTAAAATCAATGCCTTTCCTGTAATCTATTATTCACAAGGATGCCATATGTCCTCTTTCATGCTGTTGTTTCTGTTGAGGCTCCGGGAGCCTCTTATAAAAAGGCCTAAGGATAAAGAAGTGTACTGGGTGTATAATCTAAGTTTTTTTAGATTTCATGGTTGCAACTAATGATCTCTGTGTTTCTAAAATCAATGCCTTTCCTGTAATGTAATTTTCAAAAGGATGCCATATGTCCTCTTTCATGCTGCTGGTTTTGTGGAGGGTCCTGGAGCCTCTGCTAAAAAGGCCTAAGGATAAATAAGTGTACTGGGTGTCTAATCAATCTTTTTTTAGATTTCACGGTTGCAACAAATTATCCCCGGGTTTCTAAAATCAATGCCTTTCCTGTAATCTATTATTCACAAGGATGCCATATGTCCTCTTTCATGCTGTTGTTTCTGTTGAGGCTCCGGGAGCCTCTTATAAAAAGGCCTAAGGATAAAGAAGTGTACTGGGTGTATAATCTATGTTTTTTTAGATTTCACGGTTGCAACTAATGATCTCTGTGTTTCTAAAATCAATGCCATTCCTGTAATCTAATTTTCAAAAGGATGCCATATGTCCTCTTTCATGCTGCTGGTTTTGTGGAGGGTCCTGGAGCCTCTGCTAAAAAGGCCTAAGGATAAATAAGTGTACTGGGTGTCTAATCAATCTTTTTTTAGATTTCACGGTTGCAACAAATTATCCCCGGGTTTCTAAAATCAATGCCTTTCCTGTAATCTATTATTCACAAGGATGCCATATGTCCTCTTTCATGCTGTTGTTTCTGTTGAGGCTCCGGGAGCCTCTGATAAAAAGGCCTAAGGATAAAGAAGTGTACTGGGTGTCCAATCAATGTTTTTTTCTATTTTCCGGTTCATATAAATGATCTCTGAGATTCTAAAATCAATGCCTTAACTGTAATCAATTGTTCACAAGGATGCCATATGTCCTCTTTCATGCTGTTGTTTCTGTTGAGGGTCCTGGAGCCTCTGCTAAAAAGGCCTAAGGATAAATAAGTGTACTGGGTGTCTAATCAATGTTTTTTCTATTTCCCGGTTCATATAAATGATCTCTGGGATTCTAAAATCAATGCCTTAACTGTAATCAATTGTTCACAAGGATGCCATATGTCCTCTTTCATGCTGTTGTTTCTGTTGAGGGTCCTGGAGCCTCTGCTAAAAAGGCCTAAGGATAAATAAGTGTACTGGGTGTCTAATCAATCTTTTTTTAGATTTCACGGTTGCAACAAATTATCCCCGGGTTTCTAAAATCAATGCCTTTCCTGTAATCTATTATTCACAAGGATGCCATATGTCCTCTTTCATGCTGTTGTTTCTGTTGAGGCTCCGGGAGCCTCTGATAAAAAGGCCTAAGGATAAAGAAGTGTACTGGGTGTCCAATCAATGTTTTTTTCTATTTTCCGGTTCATATAAATGATCTCTGAGATTCTAAAATCAATGCCTTAACTGTAATCAATTGTTCACAAGGATGCCATATGTCCTCTTTCATGCTGTTGTTTCTGTTGAGGGTCCTGGAGCCTCTGCTAAAAAGGCCTAAGGATAAATAAGTGTCCTGGGTGTCTAATCAATCTTTTTTTAGATTTCACGGTTGCAACAAATTATCCCCGGGTTTCTAAAATCAATGCCTTTCCTGTAATCTATTATTCACAAGGATGCCATATGTCCTCTTTCATGCTGTTGTTTCTGTTGAGGCTCTGGGAGCCTCTGATAAAAAGGCCTAAGGATAAAGAAGTGTACTGGGTGTCCAATCAATGTTTTTTTAGATTTCCCGGTTGAAACAAATTATCCCCGGGTTTCTAAAATCAATGCCTTTCCAGAAATCTATTTTTCAAAAGGATGCCATATGTCCTCTTTCCTGCTGCTGGTTTTGTTGAGGGTCCTGGAGCCTCTGCTAATAAGGCCTAAGGATAAATAAGTGTACTGGGTGTCTAATCAAGGTTTTTTTAGATTTCCCGGTTGCAACAAATTATCTCTGGGTTTCTCAAATCAATGCCTTAAATGTAATCTATTGTTCAAAAGGATGCCATATGTCCTCTTTCCTTTTTTTTTTTTCTCTCGGTATTTTTGTTTATTTTAGAAAATGTTATGCACTTATAGGTTCACTAAGATTATGACTTTGCACACTGCCATTTTCCATGCAGCATTTTGACATGTCGTGTGATATGACTAGAAGAATGGTATGCTTTGAATCTGCTGAGCATAATAAAAAAAAAAAAAAAAATTCATTTAACTTGAGTTAATAACTGAAGCATGACTTCAGGAGACAGGTGTGGTCGTAGGTAGTGGTTGTTAGCAGATTCTTTTTAATGCAAATTGCAATTGCCACAGCGTGCATAAAATGTGCGTCACTAGTCTCCAAATCTTACCTTTTTTTTTCATTCAGGATTAGTTTGGTGTCCGGCGCCATATTGGAAAGGCAAAATACAGGTCTCCGTACCCGTTGATATAAGGGGTGACTAGTGCTTTTCCTTCTCTTTGTCAATAGTTGTGATTAACGAGTTGTCTAGTTACTATAGAACTGGTTTGATAACCCAGAGTCCTGGGGGAGTATATTGGCGGCAGCTTTGACAGCACTATCAGGCTAGAGAGGCCTCTCAGTGTCGCGGCTAGCTGTAACGCAGTCAGCTGAGGAACATAGGTAAGCTGATATGAGTAAGGTATCTCCAGGCTCCTCTTGGATAGCCCCAGAAAGTGTGACTATGAATCACAAAAAGAAAATTAAATTAAGGTTGAAAACTAACTCCAAAGTAAATTGTAAGACCTGGAGCTCCTCAAACACACGTCCTACCGCAACAGCTATAGGCTCCGCCCCCCCAAATCTTACCTTTTTAATGCCAATTGATATTGCCACAGCTGGAACAACAGTAAATAACATGTGTGTCACCACAGTCTCCGAAGCTGTTGTCGGATGTATACAAAAACACTGATAAAGTATTCCTTTCGGGGCGCAAAGAGATGGCTACCGGAACACTCCAGGAACTTCCCAAGAGTCGCTGTCTTGTGTTTCTGGTGATGTTGGAGACATCTGGGTAGTGTACAGGGAGGCCCAAAATCCTCTCCATCTCTGTGCACCACAGGACAGGATGTCCTTGTCATCCATAAGCACATGAAATTGCTTGCATTTTCCTTGGTTCAAGAAGTTCAGCTTTTGTGGTGATAGTACAGAAATAAATAAACTTTGGTTTCCTACCATACTCAAGACAATCTTGTAGTTCAAGCTTCGGACTTGCTGTGGGAAACAGTGGCCTGTCCATACCAGGAAGATGATTTAGACAGAAGTAACGGGCTCTGATTGCAGGTGACACATGTTTATCGTCAATCATCAAAGGGGTTGCGTGCAGAATATGGCTGATGGCCCCTTATTCACATGTTTGTCCAGAGCCACAACATTTGCAAACAGCCAGAAGAAAGGTCGGTTCTCACCAGCCTTAGGTTGAGCTTCAATTACCAAATGCTGATATTCAAAAAATAGACAAACAGTGCCTTAAAAAACACATTTGCAATATGGATTCACCAGAGCAAGGTCATTGCAAGTACTTCCCACGATAACAAAATTAAAATGCCACAACTCCGCAATCTTCCCCTTCACATTATTATTGTCACACTCCATTGTACTCCTATGCCCACCTCCCTGCTCTTGTTTTTGTTGAGGGTCCTGGAGCCTCTGCTAAAAAGGCCTATGGATAAAGAAGTGTACTGGGTGTCTATTCAATGTTTTTTTAGATTTCCCGGTTGCAACTAATTATCTCTGTGTTTCTAAAATCAATGCCTTTCCTGTAATCTATTATTCAAAAGGATGACATATGTCCTCTTTCATGCTGTTGTTTCGTTTGAGGCTCCGGGACCCTCTTATTAAAAAGGCCTGAGGATAAATAAGTGTACTGGGTGTCTAATCAATGTTTTTTTCTATTTCCCGGTGGCAAATAATGATCTGTGGGTTTCTAAAATCAATGCCTTTCCTGTAATCTATTATTCAAAAGGATGACATATGTCCTCTTTCATGCTGTTGTTTCGGTTGAGGCTCCGGGACCCTCTTATTAAAAAGGCCTAAGGATAAATAAGTGTACTGGGTGTCTAAACAATGTTTTTTTCTATTTCCCGGTTGCAAATAATGATCTGTGGGTTTCTAAAATCAATGCCTTTCCTGTAATCTATTATTCAAAACGATGACATATGTCCTCTTTCATGCTGTTGTTTCGGTTGAGGCTCCGGGACCCTCTTATTAAAAAGGGCTGAGGATAAATAAGTGTACTGGGTGTCTAATCAATGTTTTTTTCTATTTCCCGGTTGAAACTAATGATCTCTGGGTTTCTAAAAGCAATGCCTTTCCTGTAATCTATTATTCAAAAGGATGACATATGTCCTCTTTCATGCTGTTGTTTCGGTTGAGGCTCCGGGACTCTCTTATTAAAAAGGCCTGAGGATAAATAAGTGTACTGGGTGTCTAATCAATGTTTTTTTCTATTTCCCGGTTGAAACTAATGATCTCTGGGTTTCTAAAATCAATGCCTTTCCTGTAATCTATTATTCAAAAGGATGACATATGTCCTCTTTCATGCTGTTGTTTCGGTTGAGGCTCCGGGACCCTCTTATTAAAAAGGCCTGAGGATAAATAAGTGTACTGGGTGTCTAATCAATGTTTTTTTCTATTTCCCGGGTCATATAAATGATCTCTGGGATTCTAAAATCAATGCCTTTCCTGTAATCTATTATTCAAAAGGATGACATATGTCCTCTTTCATGCTGTTGTTTCGGTTGAGGCTCCGGGACCCTCTTATTAAAAAGTCCTGAGGATAAATAAGTGTACTGGGTGTCTAATCAATGTTTTTTTCTATTTCCCGGTTGAAACTAATGATCTCTGGGTTTCTAAAATCAATGCCTTTCCTGTAATCTATTATTCAAAAGGATGACATATGTCCTCTTTCATGCTGTTGTTTCGGTTGAGGCTCCGGGACCCTCTTATTAAAAAGGCCTGAGGATAAATAAGTGTACTGGGTGTCTAATCAATGTTTTTTTCTATTTCTCGGGTCATATAAATGATCTCTGGGATTCTAAAATCAATGCCTTTCCTGTAATCTATTATTCAAAAGGATGACATATGTCCTCATTCATGCTGTTGTTTCGGTTGAGGCTCCGGGACCCTCTTATTAAAAAGACCTAAGAATAAATAAGTGTACTGGGTGTCTAATCAATGTTTTTTTCTATTTCCTGGTTGCAACTAATGATCTCTGGGATTCTAAAATCAATGCCTTTCCTGTAATCTATTATTCAAAAGGATGACATATGTCCTCTTTCATAATGTTTTTTCTGTTGAGGCTCCGGGAGCCTCTTATAAAAAGGCCTAAGGATAAAGAAGTGTACTGGGTGTCCAATCAATGTTTTTTTCTATTTCCCGGGTCATATAAATGATCTCTGGGATTCTAAAATCAATGCCTTAACTGTAATCAATTGTTCACAAGGATGCCATATGTCCTCTTTCATGCTGTTGTTTCGGTTGAGGCTCCGGGAGCCTCTTATAAAAAGGCCTAAGGATAAAGAAGTGTGCTGGGTGTCCAATCAATGTTTTTTTTTATTTCACAGTTGCAAAAAAATTATCTATGGCTTTGTAAAATCTATGCCTTACCTGTCATCTATTGTTCAAAAGGATGCCATATGTCCTCTTTCCTGCTGTTGTTTTTGTTGGGGGTCCAGAACACTATTCTAAAAAGGCCGAAGGAGAACGACCTGTACTGTACTTGGTGTCCAATCATGTTTTTGTTTTCAATTTCACGGTTCATAATAAATATCGCCGTGTAACTAAAATCAATGCCATACCTGTACTCTGTTGTTCAAAAGGATGGCATATGTGGTGTTTCATTCTGTTGTGGTTGTTGAGGGTCGTGGCCGTGGGACAGCGTATAAAACGGCTGAAGGAGAACAACCTGTACAGCCTTGCTCCTATTTTTAGGCAGGCCAGCTCTTTGCATACATGCCCACAGACTCTGTAACGCATGCCTCTTTTAGGGAGAGGTGCAGCCATAATGCAGGGTCAGAACCTCTGCCTTCAACTGTTATACTCGATTTTGCGAAAGGAAGTAAGCTTACCATGGTTCCCTGCACACAGGTATTGTTGTTATATTTTGGTGAGGGTAATCATGATGGCCATGTAGACCACCACCACTGAGAGTCCTGGAAGTAACAGGGATGAGATGAAAGAGCTAAGAATAGTAGAACTTGAAACAATAGAGTTAGCCATGGGTGTTAGTGCAAGACCGCTTGGCTTTTTTTTGGCTTTGGGTGCGGCTATTCATGCAGGCCATATAGAGCTGCCACCATTCGGTGTTGTATCAGGTATTAAACTAATAAGAACAGTACTACCAAAATACAGCCAATGAAGGGCCTTATGAAGACTGAGCCAAGGTTGGATTGTAGTATTTGGTTATGCTAATCATGATGGCCATGTAGACCACCACCGAGAGTCCTAGAAGTAACAGGGATGATGAGATGAAAGTGCTAAGAATAGTACTACTTGAAACAACAGAGTTAGCCATGGGTGTTAATCCAAGACCGCTTGGATTTATTTTTGTATTGGGTGCGGCTAATCATGCAGGCCATATAGAGCTGCCACCATTCGGTGTTGTATCAGCTATAAAAATAATAAGAACTGTACTATCAAAACACAGCCAATGAAGGGCCTATGAAGACTGAGCAAAGGTTGGATTGTAGTATTTTGTTCGGCTTATCATGATGGCCAAGGAGACCACCCGTAACAGGGATGAAAGTGCTAAGAATAGTACTAATTGAAACAACCGAGTTAGCCATGGGTGTTAGTCTAAGACCACTCGGCTTTTTTTTGGGTTTGGGTGCAGCTAATCATGAAGGCCAGATAGACCTGCCACCATTTGGTGTTGTAACAGGTATTCAACTGCAAAGAACAGTACTACTTAACACAACCTACTTACCATGGGTCCCAGAGCATATGTTTGGTTATTATATTTTGTAAGGGTAATCATGCAGGCCATATAGACCTCCACCGATAGGGTGAGTATGAGTAACAGCTATTACAATGCGAAGGACATTACTAATTAACACAACATAGTTACCATAGGTCGCAGACCAAGAGCAGATGTCTTATTATTATATTTTGTATGGGTAATCATCCAGGCCGTATAGACCTCACCAAATAGGGGGAGTTACAGAGATTAAAGTGCTAAGAATGGTAGTACTTAAAACACAACCTAGTTAAAATGGGTACCAGACCGCATGTCTTATTATTATATTTTTTCAGGGTAATCAGGCAGGTCATATAGAACACCCCCGATAGGGGGGGGAACAGGGATTAAAGTGCTAAGAAAAGTACTAATTAACACAAGCTAGTTATCATGGGTCCAACACCGTGTGTCTTGATGTTATACTTTGTCAGGGTAATCATGCAGACCATATAGACCTCCCTTGATAGGGGGAGTAACAGGGATTACAGTTATAAGAATAGTACTACTTAAACACAACCTAATTACCATGGGTCCAAGACCAGATGTTTTATTATTATACTTTGTCAGGCTAATCATGCAGGCCATATAGAGCTCCAACAAAAGGAGGGCTAAGAGGGATTCAAGTGATAAGAAAAGTTTTACTTAACACAACAAAATTACCATGGGTCCCAGACCACGTGTCTTGTTGTTATACTTTGTCAGGGTAATCATAACCGCCATATAGACCTCCACCAATAGGGGGAGTTACAGGGCTGAAAGTGTGAAGAACAGTACTACTTAACACAACCTAGTTGGGTCCAAGAACGCATGTTTAATTATTAGACTTTATTAGGGTAATTATATATCTAACAAATCTATCTATTTCTCTTCTATCGATTATATCTAACTATCAATCTATGTATATCTATCTATCCTATCTATCAATCTATCTTCTGTCCGGGATGTTTTGAGACAGCCACTTTGGGAATGTTAGTTGATTTAGGCCCATTATGGCTTAAAAGCAGACTCTGCATAAACTATGTAATTTTCCATGGGAGTTTTGCCAGGGATCCCCCTCCAGCATGCGACAGTCCAGGTGTTAGTACCCTTGAAACAACTTTTCCATCACTATTGTGGCCAGAAAGAGTCCTTGTAGGTTTTAAAGTTCGCCTGCCTATTGAATTCAAATTTTAGGTTCGCGACATCACTACTGTACAGTAAGAAATAAAAGAGTTATAACAGATAACATTATAGCAATTGAGTGATCACTCTAACAATAAAAATGCTTAATTAAATTTGCAGCGTAATAGCAACTTGGCTGCCACAATGCTCTGCACAATTACACAAAAGATAAGAGTAGCAAATATCATCAACTGTATGATTATTGCGTACCGAGGACGATCAGTCCACCAGTTACTCATTACTCAGATAGCAAGGAATAAGGAATGATACTCTCCTACACACTTAGTCTTTGTTCTTTGGCCTTTCAACAAAAGGGTCAGTCTCAGGTGGTGCAAGCTTGCAATGGGAGACGTGGATCCAGGACTTGATTTCAGCAATCTTTACAGCGGTGTTAGTGGTGAGCAGTACTTGGAAGGGCCCTTTCCATCCTAGCTCTAGAGCAGTTTTTCTTGAGAAACTCTTGACCATAACCAGGTCACCAGGAGCGATGGCATGCACTGGCACGTTGTGACTCCGGGGGTGCGCAGCCTTTACCTGCAGGTGGAGACTTAAGTATTTATGTTAGTTGCATGCAATAATTCTTTTTGACGTCATCACAAATTACATGGTCCCTGCAGCCTACTTTTTTCGGAGCTATTGTAAGACCAGTATTCATTGGCCTACCCATGATTTCATGTGAGGACAATTTGTGTTTGGGACTTGGGGTAGCTCGCATAGACATTAAGACCAATGGCAAAGCATTGGGCCACTTGAGATTTATTTCCCCACCAATTTTTTTCCAATTTGTTTTTCAAACACACCATTAGCCCTTTTTTCAGCTCCTGCAATTTGGGGATGATGAGAGCAATGCAAATGATATGGAATGTGCAGCACTTTTGTAACATCCTATACAACCTGTCCTGTGAAGTGAGTATCTTGATCTGAGTATATGTGCTGTAGTAACCCACACTCCTGTAGCAGTCTTTTTGCAACTGTTTTAGCATCTGCAGATGCACAATAAAAAGCTTCCACCCACCTAGAATGTGTCTAATATGACTAGGACGTATTTGTAATGTGTGATCTTTGACAGCAAAATCCATTTGCAGGTTCACAAAAGGTCCCCACAGACATGGTGGGTGATTCTTAGTTACAGGCTTAATGGGTTTCCCTACATTGTGCTGGAGACAGATCACACAAGCAGAGCAAACAGCTTCAACTGCATGTCTGGCTCCAGGGGTCCACCATTGTGATGTGATTATCTCATGCAAGCTGTACCAGTTCACACTTGAGATTCCATGAGTGAGCCTCACAGTCGGCTAGATTACGAGTTTTTGTCGGTAAGGCTTGCGGTGCTAACGAGCAGTTTTTGCTCACCGCTCACCTACAGACAACGCTGGTATTACAGGTTTTTTCCAACCCAGCGTTAGCCGCAGAAAAGTGAGCGGAGAGCAAAATTTTGCTCACATCTCACCTCAATACCAGCGCTGCTTAAGTCAGCGGTGAGCTGGCTAAACGTGCTCGTGCACGATTTCCCCATAGGAATAAATGGGGCAGATCCGGCTGAAAAAAAAACCTAACACCTGCAAAAAAGCAGCCACCTACATTATACTTATGAACCCCTAATCTGTCGCCCCCAACATCGCCGACACCTATATTATAGTTATTAACCCCTAATCTGCCGCCCCCAATGTTGTTGCAACCTACCTACAATTATTAACCCCTAATCTGCTGCCCCCAACGTCGCCGCCACTATAATAAAGTTATTAACCCCTAAATCTAAGTCTAACCCTAAACCTAACACCCCCTAACTTAAATATAATTTAAATAAATATAAATAAAATTACTATTATTAATTACATTATTCCTATTTAAAACTAAATACTTACCTATAAAATAAACCTTAAGATAGCTATAATATAACTAATAATTACATTGTAGCTATCTCAGGCTTTATTTTTATTTTACAGGCAACTTTGTATTTATTATAACTAGGTAGAATAGTTATTAAATAGTTATTAACTATTTAATAGCTACCTAGCTAAAATAAGTACAAATTTACCTGTAAAATAAAACCTAACCTAAGTTACAATTACACCTAACACTACACTATAATTAAATTAATTACCTAAATTAACTACAATTAATTACAATTAAATTAAATAAACTAAAGTACGAAAAAAAACACCTAAATTACAGAAAATAATAAAATAATTACAAGTTTTTTAAACTAATTACACCTAATCTAATCCCCCTAATAAAATAAAAAAGCCCCCCAAAATAAAAAAAAATCCCTACCCTATACTAAATTACAAATAGCCCTTAAAAGGGCCTTTTGCAGGGCATTGCCCCAAAGTAATTGGCTCTTTTACCTGTAAAAAAAAGTACAATACCCTCCCCCAACATTACAACCCACCACCCACACACCAAACCCTATCCGGGCAGAAGAGGTCCTCCAGAGAGGCAGAAGTCTTCATCCAGGCGGCATCTTCTATCTTCATCCATCCGGAGTGGAGCGGGTCCATCTTCAAGACATCTGACGCGGAGCATCCTCTTCAAACGACATCCGACGACTAAATGACGGTACCTTTAAGTGACGTCATCCAAGATGGCGTCCCTTCAATTCCGATTGGCTGATAGAATTCTATCAGTCAATCGGAATTAAGGTAGAAAAATTCAGCCAATCAGCCAATAGGATTGAGCTCGCATTCTATTGGCTGTTCCAATCAGCCAATAGAATGCAAGCTCAATCCTATTGGCTGATTAGATCAGCCAATAGGATTGAACTTCAATCCTATTGGCTGCTTGGATCAGCCAATAGGATTTTTTCTACCTTAATTCCGATTGGCTGAAAGAATTCTATCAGCCAATCGGAATTGAAGGGATGCCATCTTGGATGACGTCACTTAAAGGTACCATCATTTAGTCGTCGGATGTCGTTTGAAGAGGATGCTCCACGCCGGATGTCTTGAAGATGGACCTGCTCCACTCCGGATGGATGAAGATAGAAGATGCCGCCTGGATGAAGACTTCTGCCCGTCTGGAGGACCTCTTCTGCCCGGATAGGATGAAGACTTCTGCCCGTCTGGAGGACCACTTCGCCTGGCTTTGTTGAGGACTTCGGCCCGGTTGGGTGAAGACATCTAAAGGTAGGGTGATCTTCAAGGGGTTAGTGTTAGATTTTATTAAGGGGGGATTGGGTGGGTTTTAGAGTAGGGTTGGGTGTGTGGGTGGTGAGTTGTAATGTTGGGGGGGTATTGTACAGGTAAAAGATCTGATTACTTTGGGGCAATGCCCTGCAAAAGGCCCTTTTAAGGGCTATTTGTAATTTAGTATAGGGTAGGGATTTTTTTTATTTTGGGGGGCTTTTTTATTTTATTAGGGGGATTAGAGTAGGTGTAATTAGTTTAAAATTCTTGTAATTATTTTATTATTGTCTGTGATTTAGTGTTTTTTGTTTTTTAGATTATTTTATTTAATTGTAATTAATTTAATTTAATTTAGATAATTAATTTATTTATAGTGTAGTGTTAGGTGTAATTGTAACTTAGGTAAGGTTTTATTTTACAGGTACTTTTGTATTTATTTTAGCTAGGTAGCTATTAAATAGTTAATAACTATTTAATAACTATTCTACGTAGTTAAAATAAATACAAAGTTGCCTGTAAAATAAAAATAAACCCTGAGATAGCTACAATGTAATTATTAGTTATATTGTAGCTAGCTTAGGGTTTATTTTATAGGTAAGTATTTAGTTTTAAATAGGAATAATTTAGTAATTTGTAGTAATTTTATTTAGATTTTTTAAAATTATATTTAAGTTACAGGGGGTTAGGGTTAGACATAGATTTAGGGGTTAAGAACTTTAATATAGTTGCGGCGACGTTGGGGGCGGCAGATTCGGGGTTAATAAATGTAGGTAGGTGTCGGCGATGTTAGGGACGGCAGATTAGGGGTTAATAATATTTAACTAGTGTTTGCGAGGCGGGAGTGCGGCAGTTTAGGGGTTAATATATTTATTAAAGTGGCGGTGATGTCCGGTCGGCAGATTAGGGGTTAAAAATTTTAATTAAGTGTTTGCGATGTGGGGGAGGGCTTCGGTTTAGGGGTTAATAGGTAGTTTATGGGTGTTAGTGTACTTTTTAGCACTTTAGTTAAGAGTTTTATGTTACGGCGTTAGCCCATAAAACTCTTAACTACTGACTTTTAAATGTGGTAGGAGTCTTGACAGGAGAGGGTCTACCACTCACTTTTTCCAAGACTCGTAATACCGGCATTAGGAAAATCACGTTGAAAGTATGGGATACGCAATTGGCGTAAAGGGATTTGCGGTATGTTCGAGTCGCGGAAAAAAAGTGAGCAAGACTCGTAATCTAGGTGAGTGTATGGCATCAAAGATGCTGTGAGAGCAAGCAAATTGTTGGGGCCATACCACCTACCAGTGTTCCCCCTTAGCCTAGTTTTGTGTGCAGCCCAGCAATGAAACAGTTAACAAGAGAACCATACTTTAAAGTCTGCATTGTGCAGTGTTTGCTAATTGCAGGGTGTGGTTGTCAAATTAACTATTTCATTGCTGGGCCGCACAGAAAACTGGCCTTAGAGGGAACACTGCCACCTACCCTCCTCTTGTGTAGCCCCCAATTCACATCATTTGTCATTTTCCTCCAGTAGCATACCCTCATATAAAGTCTCCAAACACATTAGTGGACTTTCCTGGGGGTCTGCATCAGGTAGGGCCACGTATGACCCTGGGCCGTGTACAGCAGCTCGCTTTGCAGCTAAATCTGCTTGTGCATTTCCTTTTGTAATGCCATCTGTTCCCTTTTTCTGTGCAGCTACCTTTATGACAGCTAAAGAGGATGGCAACAAGATGGCATGTAATAGATCTTTGATATAAGTGGCATTCTGCATGGGAGTCCCTGCTGCAGTAATCAAACCTCTTAGTTTCAACAATGTTCCAAAGTCTTGCACTACTCCAAAAGCATAGCGCAAGTCTGTGTAGATGTTGGCAGATTTACCTGTTGCTATCTTGCATGCGCGGGTGAGGGCAATTAACTCAGCCACTTGGGCTGATGCAACCTATATGGGGCCTGATTCTATTACTTCAGCGTCAGAAACTACTGCATAGCCTGCTACCTTTTCCCCTTCCTCTGTGTAATAGCAAGAACCATCTACATACAGTGGCAGCTCTGGGTTTGTCAGGGGGGTCTCCTGTAGGTCAGGTCGCACAGTCTCTAAGGCTTCTGTCACTTCTATACAGTCATAATACTCACCCTTCTCTTGCAAGATTGGCAACAAGGAAGCAGGGCTAGGCACCACTAGGAATGAAGCTTTTACAGCTGCATTCAGCGCTGTTAAATCTTGCACAAACCTGTATAAAGGGGGTTACTGTTTGGTTTGCGCACTGGGAGATTGGAGTACTGCAGGGACTAAAGGTCTCTACTAAGACACCCTGCTTCAGAAGCTGTTGTATTACAGGCTTAATGCCTCCAGTGCTTCCTTGCTTAGGGGATACTGTGGGATTTTAGGTAATTAAAGTGTCAGTAAACTTTAAAAATAATGTTATATAATTCTGCACATAGTGCAGAATTATATAACATTATATTTGCTAAACATTTCTAAAACCTAATATTCCCTATTAATTTTTTTTAAAAAGCGCTGTTTCACAGACCCGCTCTCTGCTCTCTGCTGAGCGGGTCTGTTATATTTACTCAGCGCATTGGGCCAGCTGTATAGTCACAGCCCGGCCCGACCGCGCCATAAGACTAAGTGCAGCTCGCTCCTGTGACAGGAGCAAGCTGCACTTAGTCTTATCAGGCACGTCTAGAAAGACCCCATCAGCAGTACAATATATAGTACATCCCAATATACACAATAAGTCTTTCCCAAGTACATTTACAGGGCAAGGGGGGCTTAACAAAATGGCATGTTGCTCTGTTAGTGGGCCTATGGTCACATTGAGGGGCTTTGAAATGGTATGTGTTATGTATTTATTTCCCACACCAGTGATCATTACAGGTTTTTGGTTAGCTACCTGAATATTTCCTCTGCAAACTCATCTGTTAATTTTATTCCAATCTACAGCTGAAGTAAACATCTCTGCAATACACTTCTGTATGTGTGTATACCACTGGTGTAATTTAGCCTCATCTCTTTCATCAGCTATAGCATCCCAGGCAGTAACACTCCTAGCAGTTTCAGTTCCCCAATTATACAAAGCTCTGTTATAAGCTATAATGAATTTTACTTTTTCTTATGGAGTAAATACAGGCTCAAATAGCAGCCACATATCTCTGATTCATCACTTACACCAGTGAGAGCCTTTGTGAATGTTTTCACAAGGGCTGTGTGTCACAAACCCAGCTAAACCACTAGGGATTTGTCTATTCCTGTTAGATCTGCGCAGCACAGGAGTTGCTGGGGGGGGGGGGGCTGTGGGCACTACTGCTTGCACTTGCTTTATGGGAGCTTGTGGGGGCAATTCGGGGTATAGGGCATGAAGCTGCACTATTTCTTGCTCCAGTACTAGATCTGGATCACTATAGGGTGGTGGGCTATGTGTGTCTTTCCCTTTCTTTTTCCCCTTACTCGGCAATGGTAGGTTATAAGTGGGATCCTGTAGCTTTGCCTTTTCCCCATCTATCTGTTTTCTGAAATTATCCTCTAATGAGGTTTTCAGAGAGGCCAGCTGACGTTTTTCAGCTTCTGCGTGCCATTTCAGATAGAAATTCCATTCAGAGAACTTGGGCTTATTCTTTTTCTGTGTGTTAAGTAACCTGTCCTGCAATGTGTTCAAATAACCTAAATTCCATGTACCCTCAGGTGGCCAATGGTGTGTTTTTGACTCTGTTAATATTTACCAATTTATCATGATAGGAATTAATTAATGGGCCACAATGTCGCTCCATATAGGCCTGAGGGCCATTTGGGTCCCTCTTCTGTTCCAGGACTACCCTTACTGGATTTCTGTCCCATCTTAATTGCTACTATAGTTTTATGCACCAGAAGACCCAGTCTTCAGCTAGCACCTATTTTACGTATACAGTTTGTTTGCCACTTAAGTTTTACACACCAGAAGACCCAGTCTCCTTCAGCTAGCACCTATTTTACCGGTAATTTCTTATACATATGCAGTAAATTTTGCCTTTGTATTTCCCTTAGGATGCCAACCAGATCAAGCAAAGGGCATTGCCTCATTCTCTCTTCTAACTCTCTCCCAAGCCCCCCGGGGACTTATTGAGACTGAGGACCCAGTACCACTCTTACTTGCCTGTTCTGCTGACAACCTCCTGGTCACACAAATTCATCACAATCAAATTATTTTAATAATTTAAGTTACAATTAAACTATCAGTGATATCGCAGTAAAATCAATAAAGTCAATAAACAAAATCTCTAGGAATCGCGTCACCCAGAATGTTCAAGCATATTCCCCCTTACCTAGAGACACTCAACCGATTAAGCTAAAGCCATTTAAAGGTGGCTTACCTGCTTTGACCAGTCTTAGTTGAGTGTCTCCAGGTTCAAAGTGGTGTCTGCCTGAAGAGGATTCCGAGATATTGCGATTCCCAGCCAGCGCACCAAAACTGTCGTTGTTTTCCCTGACACAAATATCCACAATCAAGGAATACACCAGGTTCTTTGTTGAGATTTTGTTTATTGATCACGTACCAAGTTTATCAACATGGGAGAATTATGCAGACAGCAAATTCTGAAGCTGGGCAGTCCAGCATTCAGTTTTAACAGAGTACAACAGGTTATGTAATAGACATTTGCCCACCAGTAATATTTAGATATGTGCATGGCGAAAAAATTCGGTTCGGATCGATTCGGATTTTTTCGAATTTCGGTTCGGATCGATTCTAATTCGGAAAAATTTGAATCAATTCGGTTCAGATTCGTTTCGGATTCATTCGGATTCGAATCAATTCGGCTGGATTCAGTTTGATTCGGTTCGGTTCGGAAATTCGGAATTCGGTGGGATGTGCTGTGTATTAGACTAGTATTATGTACTGTATATTAGGTGTAACCCATAGCAGAGTGATATAACCTAATATACTGTACAATACTAGTGTAATCCATGGCCATCCGAATCTACCGAATAAATCCGAACTAATTCGGATTTATTCAGTAAATTCGGCACTATTTTAATTCGGAAATCCGAATCGATCCGAATCCCGAATTTTACGAATTCGGCCGAATTTCCGAATCGATACGAAACGAATCGCACATGTCTAGTAATATTCTACTTAAAGATCCCTTAATCTGATTGCTGGGCAAAATACCTATTCTAATACATCTGTTTTCCTATACTTGTTACAGTTTACAAGAATGAGGAACAATTCAACAAGTTATTTTCCATTTGAACCATCTGTCAGCAAAATAGCAGACACTCTGCTGACCTAGCCTAGTTTCCTGTGCACTGGCTTAGTCATGTGACTTCTCTAATTTTGTACAGGGAGAGAAATACAGCAATTAACTGTTTGTTATACTGCAGATAGTTGCCTGGCCCAGTGTTACATGCAGAGAGGTAACATACTCACCTGACAGGAGTTTTCAAACAAGATAGAAGATAAGCTAATTAGACACAAATAAAGCATAAGCAGACATATCCACTGTGGCCTATCTGACTGAAAAAGCCCCCTTAAAAATAACCAGCTACCTCCATTATTTTACAATACTAAAGTTATTAACCCCTAAACCTCTGGCCTCCCACATCACTAACACTAAATAATTATATTAACCCCTAAACCTAACCCTAAGTCTAACCCTAACCCTAACCCTAACACCCCTAACTTTAATATAATTAAAATAAATCTAAATAAAACCTACTATTAGTACCTAAATAATTTCTATTTAAGACTAAATACCTGTAAAATAAACCCTACGCTAGCTAAAATATAACTAGTTACATTCTATCTAGCTTAGGTTTTATTTTTATTTCACAGGCAAGTTTGTATTTATTTTAACTAAGTAGACTAGTTAGTAAATAGTTATTAACTATTTACTAATTACCTAGTAAAAATAAATACAAATTTACCTGTAAAATAAAACCTAACCTGTCTTACAGTTAAACCTAACATTACACTACAATTAAATAAATTAAATTAACAAAATACATTTATCTAAATAAAAAAAAAAAAACCCCACTAAATTACACAAAATAAAAAAGAAATTATCAAATATTTAAACTAATTACTCGTAATCTAATAGCCCTATCAAAATAAAAAGCCCCCCCCCAAAAAAAACAAAAACAAAAAGCCTAGCCTACAATAAACTGCCAATGGCCCTTAAAAGAACCTTTTGTGGGGCATTGCCCCAAAGAAATCAGCTCTTTTACCTGTAATAAAAAATACAAACAACCCCCCAACAGTAAAACCCACCACCCACACAACCAACCCCCCCCCCAAAAAAAAAAACCTACCTAAAAAACCTAAGCTCCCTATTGCCCTGAAAATGGCATTTGGATGGGCATTTAGCTCTTTTACACTGCCCAAAGTCCCTAATCTAAAAATAAAACCCACCCAATAAACCCTTAAAAAAACCTAACACTAACCCCCGAAGATCCACTTACAGTTTTTGAAGACCGGACATCCATCCTCATCCATCCGGGAGAAGTCTTCATCCAAGCGGCAAGAAGTCCTCAACGAAGCCTGCAAAAGTCTTCATCCAAGCAGCAAGAAGTCGTCCTCCAGGTGGGCAGAAGTCTTCATCCAGACGGCATCTTCTATCTTCATCCTTCCGACGCGGAGTGGCTGCATCTTAAAGACATCCGGCGCAGAGCATCCTCTTCTTTCCATGGCTCTTGAAGAATGAAGGTTCCTTTAAATGACGTCATCCAAGATGGTGTTCCTTGAATTCTGATTGGCTGATAGAATTCTATCAGCCAATCGGAATTAAAGAGTAAAATCCAATCAGCCAATAGGATTGAGCTCGCATTCAGAATTCAAGGGACGCCATCTTGGATGATGTCATTTAAAGGAACCTTCATTCTTCAAGAGCCATGGAAAGAAGAGGATGCTCTGTGCCGGATGTCTTGAAGATGGAGCCGCTCCGCGTCGGAAGGATAAAAATAGAAGATGCCGTCTGGATGAAGACTTCTGCCCGCCTGGAGGACGACTTCTTGCTGCTTGGATGAAGACTTCTCCCGGATGGATGAGGATGGATGTCCGGTCTTCAAAAACTGTAAGTAGATCTTCGGGGGTTAGTGCTAGGTTTTTTTAAGGGTTTATTGGGTGGGTTTTATTTTTAGATTAGGGACTTTGGGCAATGTAAAATAGCTAAATGCCCTTTTAAAGGCAATGCCCATCCAAATGCCCTTTTCAGGGCAATGGGGAGCTTAGGTTTTTTAGGTAGTTTTTTTTTGGGGGGTTGGTTGTGTGGGTGGTGGGTTTTACTGTTGGGGGGTTGTTTGTATTTTTTTATTACAGATAAAAGAGCTGATTTCTTTGGGGCAATGCCCCGCAAAAGGCCCTTTTAAGGGCCATTGGCAGTTTATTGTAGGCTAGGGTTTTTTTATTTGGGGGGGCTTTTTTATTTTGATAGGGCTATTAGATTAGGTGTAATTAGTTTAAATATTTGATAATTTCTTTTTTATTTTGTGTAATTTAGTGTTTATTATTTTTTGTAATTTAGATAAATGTATTTTGTTAATTTAATTTTAGTGTAATGTTAGGTTTAACTGTAAGACCGGTTAGGTTTTATTTTACAGGTAAATTTGTATTTATTTTTACTTGGTAGTTAGTAAATAAATATTAACTATTTACTAACTACCTAGTTAAAATAAATAAATACAAACTTGCCTGTGAAATAAAAATAAAACCTAAGATAGCTACAATGTAACTATTAGTTATATTGAAGCTAGCTTAGGGTTTATTTTACAGGTAAGTATTTAGTCTTAAATAGGTATTATTTAGTTATTAATAGTAGGTTTTATTTAGATTTAGTTTAATTATATTAAAGTTAGGGGGGTTAGGGTTAGACTTAGGGTTAGGTTTAGGGGTTAATATATTTATTTAGTGTTAGTGATGTGGGAGGCCAGAGGTTTAGGGGTTAATAACTTTAGTATAGTGGCAGCGGCGGCATTGGGGGCAGCAGATTAGGTGTTAATAAGTGTAGGTAGGTGGTGGCGATGTCGGGGGCGGCAGATTAGGGGTCAATAAGTGTAATGTAGGTGTCGGCGATGTCGGGGGTGGCAGATTAGGGGTGTTTAGACTTGGGGTTTATGTTAGGGTGTTAGGTTTAAACATAAATTTTCATTCCCCATAGGAATAAATGGGGCTGCGTTACAGAGCAGCTCAAAGCAGCGCTGGTATTTGTGTGTGGTATGGAGCTCAACGCTGCCATATTGCCCACAAACACCGGGTTTTTGCAAACCTGTAATAGCAGCGCTATTAAAGGTGAGCAGTTGAAATAACTTGCAAGTTAGTACCGAGCCGCTCATAACACAAAACTCATAATCTGTCCGATAGTTCTTTTTTTAATTTCACAGGTAAGTTCTTATTTATTTTAAGATAGGGATATTGTAATTTTAATTTAAAATTAGGGGGTTGTTAGGTTTAGGGGTTAATAGTTTAATTATTTTTTTTGCGGTGGAGGTCTTGCAGTTTAGGGGTTAATAGGTTTATTTAGTGGCGGCGATGTGGGGGGCCAGAGGTTTTGGGGTTAATAGTTTTATTTAGTGGAGGCGATGCAGGGGGCCGGAGGTTAAGGGGTTAATAGATTTATTTAGTAGCTGCGATATGGGAGGCTGGAGGTTTAGGGGTTAATCATTGTATTTAGTGGCGACGATGTCGGGGAGTGGCAGTTTAAAGGTTAATCATTTTATTTAGTGGAGGCGATGTCAGGAGCGGCAGATTAGGGGTTAATAAGTTTAGGTGTCGGCGATGTCAGGGGCGTTTAGACTTGGAGTTTATGTTAGGTTTAAACGTAACTTTTTTTTTCTACATAGACATCAATGGGGTTGCGTTACGGAGATTTTTAATTCCGCACTTCAGGTGTTTTTTTCTTACACTCTCTCCCCATTGATGTCTAGGGGGGAAAGCGTGCACAAGCGCGTCAAAGCAGCCCTTGGCTTTTGTGCGGTATGGAGCTTAACACCACCATATCACACGCACAAGGAGGGTTTTCAGTAACTCGTAATGGCAGCGATATGGAGAGTGAAATAACGCAACTTTTTTGTGTTGGTTTCACACCTTGTTTAGCGCAAAACTCGTAATCTAGGCCACTGTTTGTAAATTAATTTTATTGTGAGTCTAACTTTAGGATACTGGAAGTTGGAATGTAATGAATCTGTATTTAAACCGTCCATGTCAGTTGTATTGCAGCAACCATTTTTAACTTGCTCTTGAAAAAGATGATATACTGGTTGAAACGCGTTAAGCTGTATAAATAAAAGTTGTTATTTTATTCAAAGAACTTCGCTGCCTTTATGACATTGCCGGCATTTGAATTCTAAGGAGGGAGTATACTGCACCTATATACCTTGGCTTTATACACACAACATTGGAGTTTTCTTCATTCTTAGTCCTACTAAAGATCCACTCTTCATTGACGAGATTGGGGACTATGTGGCATCACCAGTCCTATTCTGCTGGAATTTAAATTTTATACGAGTGAGTATATTGCACTTATATACTCTGGCTTTGTATCCACACAACATTGGTGTTTTTATTCCTAGTGCAACAAAGAAATCGCCTCTTACCACTGAGACCGGTGATTGTGTGGGATTATCCTCTTGAACTGAGAGACAAACCTAGGACCTACGTCCCCTATATTCAAAACTTTAACATATTTACAGTTCGTTTGGGAGAGACTGTGGGAAGGCTGCGGTCCACAATTTTGAGGAGAGTATTTGTGCTTACCCATTACTAACAGCTCTTTGTAATGGCATCTTAACAAATTGTCTGTATTAGTATTTGTATTATGTTTTAATATGTGTATATGTTACAGGTAAATACAGAAATCCGGGTAATCCTAGGATTACCCAGTGGCTTTGGGTAAAGCCCAAAATAAAAACATAATTTATGCTTACCTGATAAATGTATTTATTTCCGGATATGGTGAGTCAACGGCATCATCAAATACTAGTGGGACTATCCCTCCTGGCCAGCAGTAGGAGGCAAAGAGCACCCCAGTCCTTATCCATAACCCCCAGTCATTCAGCCGAAGGGAAATGGAAAAAGAAGATAACACAAAAAGGTGTAGAGGTGCCTGAGGTGTTTGTAAAAAACAACTGTCTTAAAATAAAGGGTGGGGCTGTGGACTCACCATATCCGGAAATAAATAAATTTATCAGGTAAGAATAAATTATGTTTTCTTTCCTAAGATATGCTGAGTCCACTGCATCATCAATTACTAGTGGTAACCAATACCCAAGCTAGAGGACACAGATGATTAGGGAGAGACAAGACAGGTAACCTAAACAGAAAGCACCACCGCTTGAAGAACCTTTCTCCCAAAAGAAACCTCTAAAGTATCAAATTTGGAAAATTTGGAAAAAGTATGCAGAGAAGATCAAGTTGCAGCCCTGCAAATCTGTTCCTCAAAAGCTTCATTTCTGAAAGCCCAAGAAGAGGAGACAGCTCTCATGGAATGAACCGTAATTCCTTCAGGAGGCTGCTGACCAGCAGTCTCATAGCAAAATGAAATATACTTCTCAACCAGAGAGAAAGAGAAATAGTAGAAACTTTCTGACCTTTATGTATCCCAGGGAAACAAACAAACAAGGCACAAGACTGGTGAAAATTCTAATCACCTGTTAAATAAAATTTGAAAGCATGCACAACATCCAAGTTGTGCAACAACATTCTTAATGAGAAGAAGAACTAGGACATAGAGAAGGAACAACAATTCCCCGATTAAAATTTCTGTCTAAAACCACTTAAGGAAGGAAACCTAACCTACTACGAAGAACCGCCTTATCGGCATGAAAGATAAGATAAGACGGATCCCACTGCAAAGCTGAGAGTTCCAACACTCTCCAAGCAGAAGAGAAAACAACAACTTCCAAGATAACAACTTAATATCTATGGAATGAAAAGGCTCAAACGGAGCCCGCTGAAAAAATTAAGAACATAGTTAAGGCTCCAAGGAAGAGCAACAGGCTTAGACACAGGCCAGATTCTGATCAAGGCCTGACAAAAAGATTGCATGTTTGGCATGTCCGTCAGACGCCTATGTAGCAAAATAGATAATGCAGAAATCTGAACCCTCAGGGTACTGACTGATAAACCCTTCTCCAGAGCTTCCTGGAGAAAAGATAAAATCCTAGGAATATAAACGCCATATCTTGTGGCAAATCTTTCTAGTAACAGGCTTGGGAGCCTGAATCATGGTTTCAATGACCGACACAGAAAAAACACGCTTAGACAAAACTAAGCGTCCAATCTCCAAGCAGAAAGCTTCAGAGAAACAAAAGAAGGGACCCTGATTTAAAAAGTCCCTCTTCAGGAACAACCACCAAGGTGGAAGAGATACATACCCACTAGGTCGGAATCCAGATTATGCAAGATTATGCAGGAACTATTAAAAATATTGATGCCCACTCCTATGTGATACGAACAAAGATTCGTGGAAGGAGAGCAAACTGAGGAACAGGGATGTCAGACTGAAATCCCAAGGAACCGCCAGGGATTTTAAAAGAACAGCCTGCTGATCTCTAGATCTTTAAACATAAATAGAAAGCTGGCATACTACCATCTCCAACCCCAGTACCCTTTATTTGAGGGTTAAACTGGAGAACACCTCCGGAAGAAAAAAATCCATTACCCGGAATGATCAGACTCTTAAGAAGTCTGCTCCTGGTATTCATTCCTGAAATGCGAATAGTGGATAGGTAACAAATGTGAGTGTCCACCCACCAAACAATCCACGCCAATCATGGCTAAGGAACTCCAGGTTCCTCCCAGGTGGTTGAAGTAAACCACCAGGATGAAGTTGTCTTGAACAACTCAAGCCAAATCATCAGAACATTGAAGATCCCTCTTAACTCCAAGATGGTTATGGAATAGCTTAAGGGGCATATTTATCAAGCTCCGAACAGAGCTTGATGCCCCATGTTTCTGGCGAGCCTTCAGGCTCACCAGAAACACAAGTTATGAAGCAGCGATCTAAAGACCACTGCTCCATAACCTGTCCGCCTGCTCTGAGGTGGCGGACAGAAATCAACCCGATCGAATACGATTGTGTTGATTGACACCCCCTGCTAGCAGCCGCAAATCTGCAGGGGGCGGCATTGCACCAGCAGTTCACCAGAACTGCTGGTGCAATGATAAATGCAATGATAAATGCTGACAGCGTATGCTGTCTGCATTTATTGATGTGCAGCAGACATGATCCACAATATCGGACACCATAATAAATAGGCCCCAAAATCTGAAGGTTACAACTTCAGCATCAGATGAAGGAATTATACCGTCCAAATATGAGCGTTCACCCTCAGAGGCTACCGGCGTAAACTCCTCATCAGACTTATGAGGAAGGCCAACTTGTGTAGCAATAGATGGGACAGAAACCTCACTATCTGAATCTTTTAAGTTTCTCTTGGGTCTTCCCAAAACATAGGAAAAAGTAGATAATGCCGCAGATACTGCTGAAGATATATGTGCAAACAATTTATGCAGGCAAATAAACTCCTCCAGGAGATTAAGAGAAACCGCATAGCACTGCATGTGACACCGTTAAGGCTTGGGACGTTTAAGGAGAAAACTGTGGGATTACCTGCACAGCATCATCCTAAGAGATATTGGGCTCAGAGGAACAAGCTAACATATTATGCAGCACAAGACTGCATCCGTCAATAATTTGAGCAACCGGGCATAAAAGGCTTATGTAAGACGCAGAGACACCCATGTCCATTCAATTAAATTAGACATATGAGAATATGAACATATGTTGTACTGTCACTTTAAAAACACGTGTTATACACGGCTTTCTGCATTAAAACAAACTCTCCTGTAGAAAGGCATAGCTGTATATACAGCATTAAAATACACACCCAGGGCATAAATACACAGACGTGTCTGATCTGTTAGACACAAAAGTAAAAAAGGAAAGCATTTCTATTTGACTAACTAGCTAGCAACTAAACAAAAAATGAACAGCATAGAGTTTCCATGTCGAACTAGAGGAGGAAGAGAAATCGGTAGCCGATAAGACGCCGCTCCGCTTAATGAATAAAACGGAAGGCGGGTCACGTGGCTGCCAACAAGAACAGCGCAGGAAAATCCCAAGTGCGCGTTCTAGCTGAATTCCCTGCCATGACTATTGTGTCATAGCTGTAATGGTGGATTGGATTCAAACTGACACCTTAGTCACACACACAGTAAATACGCATGCGGACATAAGAAAACTATAGGGGCGTGCAAGCTCCCTTAAAGTTTCACCGCATCTACATGCATGGAGATAGACCAGGATAACATAATTTATGTAAAAACTTACCTGATAAATTCCTTTCTTTCATATTGGCAAGAGTCCATGAGCTACTGACGTATGGGATATACAATCCCACCAGGAGGGGCAAAGTTTCCCAAACCTCAAAATGCCTAAAAAATACACCCCTCACCACACCCACAATTCAGTTTAAAGAATAGCCAAGTAGTGGGGTGATAAAGAAAGGAGTAAAAAAGCATCAACAAAGGAATTTAGAAATAATTGTGCTTTATACAAAAAAAAGGCAAGAGGCATATAGGAATGGGGTTTTAAATAATGAAAATATTTGGCGGCAAGTATGACGCACAACACAAACAGAAAAAAAAAATTGCCGCTAACAACATCCGGAAATGACACACTTGCGTCATTAACAACGCAATCTTGTGAAAGGACTCGGCGTCGACTAAGACGCCGGAAATGACGAATTTGCGTCATTGAACGTAACTTTGCGCCAAAAAATCTTGTGCCAAAAATGATGCTATATACTTTGGCATTTTGCGCCCCCGCGAACCTAATTTTGCCCGTGAATTTTAAATAACCGTCAATTGAAAAAAAACTATACCTCAGGTAAGAAAAAATTTATTCCTAAAAAATGCATTTCCCAGATATGAAACTGACAGTCTGCAAAAGGAAATATACTTAAACCTGACTCATGGCAAATATAAGTACAATACATATATTTAGAACTTTATATAAATGCATAAAGTGCCAAACCATAGTTGAGAGTGTCTTAAGTAATGAAAACATACTTACCAAAAGACACCCATCCACATATAGCAGATAGCCAAACCAGTACTGAAACAGTTATCAGTAGAGGTAATGGAATATGAGAGTATATCGTTGATCTGAAAAGGGAGGTAGGAGATGAATCTCTACGACCGATACCAGAGAACCTATGAAATAGATCTCCTGTGAGGAAAACCATTGCATTCAATAGGTGATACTCCCTTCACATCCCTCTGACATTCACTGTACTCTGAGAGGAATCGGGCTTCAAAAATGCTGAGAAGCGCATATCAACATAGAAATCTTAGCACAAACTTACTTCACCACCTCCATAGGAGGCAAAGTTTGTAAAACTGAATTGTGGGGGTGGTGAGGGGTGTATTTATAGGCATTTTGAGGTTTGGGAAACTTTGCCCCTCCTGGTGGGATTGTATATCCCATACGTCACTAGCTCATGGACTCTTGCCAATTACATGAAAGAAAAGCTGCGTATCGTCAATACAAAAAACAAGCTACTCCTCAGTAAAATAACCAAATTTGCAGAAGCCTGCTTAAACTTTGGCCTCTATTTATCAAGGTCTGTCAGACCTGATCCAACAGTGCGGATCTGGTCCGACAGACCTCGCTGAATACGGCGAGCAATATGCTCGCCGTATTCAGCATTGCACCAGCAGCTCACGAGAGCTGCTGGTGCATAGCCGCCCCCTGCAGACTCGCGGCCAATCGTCCGCCAGCAGGGGGGTGTCAATCAACCTGATCGAACTCTATCGGGTTGATTTCCGGCGATGTTTGTCCGCCTGCTCAGAGCAGGTGGACAGGCAGAGCCGGATTGGGCAGCCGGGATACCGGGAAAAATCCCGGTGGGCCGCCGGCCGACAGCTCAGCTGGGCTGGCTCAGCTGCTGCAGACTGTCTGAGAGCAGCACATTTTTGATGCGGGCGGCTGATTGATTTTTTTTTGCCCTGATCAGTGCGGCTGTTAGGCTGCCACTAGTGCCCTTTGCTCCGCCCACCACACCGGTTCAAACAAAAACAATATATATATTTTTTTATTATTTTTTTTTGGGCGCAATTTTTTTTAAACAAAATTTCCCGCAATTTTTTGCCCGCCCGGCACCGGTGAGTGACAGGCAGGCAGTGACTTCAGCACCCACCGTCACATGACCCACTTGCCAGTTGCCACTTCTGAACGCGAGTTACGCGACCACAGCCTTCACACACGTGGCTGCAGCACTCACCCTCCAACCGGCGTCCGGCACTCACCCTCCAACCGGCGTCCGGCGACACCTAACTATGCAGAGAGGCTGTCTGTGAGACTCTGAGCCAGATCGCATAGTATAGTTTGGGGAAGCCTTATGCCAGGTCAGTAATGTTTGATGTTTCTGTTGTGACAGCAGACTACTTGGGTAGTTTCAGGCTTTCCCAGATGCTTCTGAATCTGCTTCCATGGATGATGGCTGCATTTAACACTCTGGTAAATTTTATATATGCTTTTCATAACGAGTGGCACTTCGGGGATGCTTACTGCAAGTTTCACAACTTCTTTCTAAAAAATAGCTTACGGCGGTTTATGAAAAACTTGCAGCTTTTTAACATTTTTTTTGACATTTGAGATTACTTTTCTTCAACCCAAAGCTCAAGTGTTTTTCCATTAGCATCTGTTCGAATAAGGTGTCTTGTTTTTAAATTCTCTATTTTCTACAAACCTTTTTGCTTATATTGGTTTTGAATTATCTTTACAAAAAGAGACAGTATTCGCTTTATTAAAGAGGGTAATAGCCGTAACCGCCGATAAAGGCGGGGCGGTAGTCGTAATGAACAGGAATGATTACATTGCTGAGGCTAAACGTCAACTTCACAATACAGATGACTATGAAAAACTCCACAGGGATCCTACTAACATCTTCAAATCTCAACTGAAAGACATTTTGGACGATGGTAGGGAACAGGGTTTCCTGGATGACAAGACTGTCAAATATCTAGATGTACAATTTCCCAGGACTCCCTGTTTCCATCATTTTCCAAAAGTACACAAAAGTATAACACAAGTACAAGGTAGACCCATTGTGAGTGGGATTGACTCCCTTTTGGAGCACCTCTCACAGTGGGTTGACTCGATTTTACAACCTATGGTATTATCCCTGGTGTCATATGTTCGTGACACTAAGCATATAATCAATATTCTGGAGACGTTTGAATGGAAGGATGAATACGCATGGTTAACCATAGATGCAGTAGCCCTTTATTCATCCATACCCCATACGCAGGGTCTGCAAGCAGTTTCTTCCTTCCTCCAGAATCACAGCGATTTTTCCCCAGAGTTTCAGAATTACGTGATTACGGTAATTGAGTTCCTTCTGACACACAACCTCTTCAGGTTTGAGGGGGAGTTCTATCTCCAGAGATGTGGCACAGCCATGGGAGCCAAGTTTGCTCCCTCGTACGCCAACCTATACTTAGGTTGGTGGGAGCTGTGCCACATCTTTGGAGATGGGAATCCCTTCAAACAGGACATCAAATTCTACAGGAGGTACATTGATGACCTCCTCTTGGTATGGTCAGGCAGTCAGTCAGATGTGCCACTCTTTTTAGAATTTTTGAATTCTAACGATTTGAATTTAAAATTCACCTATGAGTTACATAACACGCATATTAACTATTTGGATCTCACTCTCACAGGTGTCCAGGATAGTGGAGTTTCCATGAGTGTCTATTGTAAACCTATTTCTGGGAATACCCTGTTGCATGGCAACAGCAGTCATCCCATACAAATGAGATTTGCTGTTGCAAAAGGACAATTTACCAGACTAAAGAGAAACTGTTCTGACAGAGCTACCTATGATAAGGAAGCTGACTCCCTGTCAGAAAGACTTCGTGAAAGAGGGTATCCTTCACACGATGTTATAAGGGCCAAAAGGTCCCTTGAACACATAGATAGGAAGACACTCTTACAAGACAAACCAAGGTTTGACAGGTCTAAATCTTCTCAAGGAGTGTACTTCGTCACACAATTCAGTACAGAGTACAACAAAGTATGCAGCATAGTCAAAAAACACTTTGCTCTACTTGCTGCAGATGACAAATTAGTGACTACAGTTGAGAAAGGGCTCAAATGTTCCTATAGAAAAAGCAATACACTAGGGGGTATTCTAGCTCCTACAGAACTTAAAAAGATTGAGACCAACCCAAGCTCTTGGTTGAGACACTGCGGGATGTACAAGTGCGGCAGCAGACGTTGCAAACCCTGTGACTTTGTTCAGGTCACAAATAATTTTACGTCTTATACCACTGGCCAAACTTTTGACATCAAAACTTGTCTCAACTGCACAGCTAGCAATGTCATATATCTCATTTCCTGCACCCAATGTCATCTGCAATATGTAGGACTCACCTCTAGGGACATGAACTCAAGACTTAGAGAACATTTGTCATCTTTCAACATAGGAAAAGCCACTACACCTTTGGTACTCCATTTCTATGGTAAACATGGCAATAACCTTAGTTCATTGAGATGGTGTATCATTGAAAAAGTTATTCTGCCTAGCAGAGGTGGAAACCTTAGCAAATTACTGGCCAAGAGAGAGGCATTCTGGATGTTTAAACTTGACACCAGAATACCTAAAGGACTTAACTCCAGGTATGATTTAATAAATTACTGGGAATAATTCCAGTCCTGTATTATCTCTCCTGGGTTTAACCGTTTCCCCCTAGGTAGCCTTTTGCTCGTGAATTTAAATGTCACCATTTTCCTCATTATACTTAATCAGGTTAGATGAAAATTATGTGTTCAGTTTACATAACTGTGAACCTTTTGAACTTTATCTCTTGTTTTGTGAATATACATTTTATAGTCTATATTGTATACTCTGCACATGTTTACAACAGTAGTCCTGATTTCTATGACTATTATTTTCTTGGATGTCACATCCACAGATTCATTAGATATTGACGTATATTCTGTATTATATAATTTGTTGACATTTATTGCATATTACTTTTTAGCATCATCAGTGCTTTTGTCCTTTTCCCTTATCTCTCATATAATCAGTGTCCTGTTCTTAATATATCTAATTTGCGTTTACCCTTTAGACCCCATTTGTATGTTGTATTTTGTTTTTGCACAAATTGGGTTTTCCACAACTATTCATTGTATATACCTTAGTTGTTGATATTGTTATTTGCTATTTCTAATACTATATTCATGTTATGACACTTCCAAGCGGGCGGGTTGCTTTTCTTTTAAATTTTCCTTTAACCAATGAGAATCAACCTAAGGTGTTAAGTGCACCTGTCAGGCCCAGCACCTGTATGCTATGATTAAGGCTTCACAGCCGAAACGCGTAAGCTCTGGTGCTGCGCCTGCAATCGTGTCTATCTGTTTCTCCATGCCTTTGCTGTTTTTATGAAGAATCAATAAATTGTTATATTTTATCGGAGCATCCAGTACTCTTCTTTCTGATGTTCACAACTCCAGGCCCACTGGTTTGCTACCGCATCTGAGCTCCTCCAGTCCCTCTTTGTTACTGCCCTACCCCCCAAGTTGCCGCTGTTGCAGACTGATCTGCTGATTATCGGATCTCCTAATCCCTCTGATATACTCACACGGAGGTGAATACGGAGGTGAACGCCGACCGAGACTCTGCTCCTCGGAAGTATACACAGACTTGGAACCAGCTATTGATTGTACAGCGACTTCATCACACACCGTTCAGCACGAGCCAGCCGACAGAAGTTCGTTCTCTGAGAGCTGAGGAACCACCAGTTTGAGGTGAGTCTGGCGTATAGATATGACATGCCAGTGTTCCCATTGTCTCCAACGAATCTGCAAATCTACTAAGTGCTGATCTCTGCTTGTACGCTAATGTGCATATAAAGTGACCGCACCACCAGCTATAGTCAATTATGCTCCGGCAAGGGATGGAGTCTGGCCCTAGATTCAATAATAATATAATAAAAAAAAATCCCAGCCAAGGAGTCTTAGAATTAATATGCAAATTATATTTAATAAGAGAATAACATCTATGTTACAAATACAAAAAAAGAAAGGAAAGACACAAAAAATGAGAGCTTACTCATATCCACACATACCCCATCCACCAAACATATCCATACTCCAAAACAATCCTAATCACAAACAAATTAATAAGGGGTCGATCCGATAAAAATCGTCGCCTGCAAAAGCCGGCGACGCCAATATTTACGCTGGTTTGGTATCACATATACGGCGTAACCTAGAAGTTACGCGCGTATATTTCTGCCGTCGCCCGTAGTTTTTTGGGCTATAGGCAGGTATACCAAACCAGCGCAGTTTGGTATCCAATATGCAGCGTAAGGACTTACGTGGCGAAAATGGAGAAAACGTACTCCATTTTCACCTCGCCACAAAAAGCAGCCGTAAGAAGCCTTACGCTGACTATTGGAGCCCCGTAACTCCCTAAACTGGCTGCTAAAATAAACCTAACACCTAACGCATGCGCAATGTCTATCTCCCTGTCAACCGCGATCTTCTAAAATAAACCTAACACCTAACGCATGCGCAGTCTATCTCCCTGTCAACCGCGATCTTCTAAAATAAACCTAACACCTAACGCATGCGCAATGTCTATCTACCTGTCAACCGCGATACCCCCCCGAAATCCCTAATAAAGTTATTAACCCCTAAACCGCCGCTCCCGGACCCCGCCGCCATCTACATAAACTAACCCCCTACTGTGAGCCCCTAAAACCGCCGCCATCTACCTTATCCATCCCCTAATTAGAACCCCTTACACCGCTGTCATCTACCTTATCTATCCCCTAATCTCACCCCTTACACCGCCGCCACCTATATAAAAATTATTAACCCCTAATCTAATCCCCCTATACCGCCGCCAGCTATATTAATATTATTAACCCCTAATGTAAGCCCCTTACACCGCCGCCATCTCTATTAAAATGATTAACCCCTAATTTAATCTACCTACCCCGCCGCCAGCTATATTATCTATATTAACCCTAAGTATATTATAGTTAATATAGGTATTACATTATATATATTAACTATATTAACCCTAATTATATTAGGGTTAATATAGTTAATATAGTTACTATAGTATTTATATTAACTATATTAACTCTATCTAACCCTAACACCCCTAACTAAATTTATATTAAATTAATCTAATTCATTTATAAACTAAAATATTCCTATTTAAATCTAAATACTTACCTATAAAATAAACCCTAAGATAGCTACAATATAATTAATAATTACATTGTAGCTATGTTAGGGTTAATATTTATTTTACAGGTAAATTGTTAATTATTTTAACTAGGTATAATAGCTATTAAATAGTTATTAACTATTTAATATCTACCTAGTTAAAATAATTACCCAATTACCTGTAAAATAAATCCTAACCTAAGTTACAAATACACCTACACTATCAATAAATTAAATAAACTACAAACATCTATCTAAAAATACAATTAAATTAACTAAACTAAATTACAAAAAAAAAAAACACTAAATTACAAAAAATAAAAAAAAGATTACAAGATTTTTAAGCTAATTACACCTATTCTAAGCCCCCTAATAAAATAATAAACCCCCAAAATAAAAAAAATTCCCTGCCCTATTCTAAATTAAAAAAAGTTCAAAGCTCTTTACCTTACCAGCCCTTAAAAGGGCCTTTTGTGGGGCATGCCCCAAAGAATTCAGCTCTTTTGCATACAAATACAATACCCCCCCCATTACAACCCACCACCCACATACCCCTATGCTAAAACCACCCAAACCCCCCTTAAAAAAGCCTAACACTACCCCCCTGAAGATCTCCCTACCTTGTCTTCACTACACCGGGCCGAACTCCTGATCCGATCCGGGCGATGTCTTGCTCCAAGCGGCAAAGAAGAATTCTTCCTCCGGCGATGTCTTCCTCCAAGCGGCAAAGAAGAATTCTTCCTCCGGCGACGTCTTCCTCCAAGCGGCAGCAAAGTCTTCATTCTTCCGGCGGCATCTTCAATCTTCTTTCTTCGCTCCGCCGCCGCGGAGCATCCATCCCGGCCGACGACTGAATGACGAATGAGGTACCTTTAAATGACGTCATCCAAGATGGCGTCCGCCGAATTCCGATTGGCTGATAGGATTCTATCAGCCAATCGGAATTAAGTTAGAAAAATCTGATTGGCTGATTGAATCAGCCAATCAGATTCAAGTTCAATCCGATTGGCTGATCCAATCAGCCAATCAGATTGAGCTCGCATTCTATTGGCTGTTCCGATCAGCCAATAGAATGCGAGCTCAATCTGATTGGCTGATTGGATCAGCCAATCGGATTGAACTTGAATCTGATTGGCTGATTCAATCAGCCAATCAGATTTTTCTAACTTAATTCCGATTGGCTGATAGAATCCTATCAGCCAATCGGAATTCGGCGGACGCCATCTTGGATGACGTCATTTAAAGGTACCTCATTCGTCGTTCAGTCGTCAGCCGGGATGGATGCTCCGCGGCGGCAGAGCGAAGAAAGAAGATTGAAGATGCCGCCGGAAGAATGAAGACTTTGCTGCCGCTTGGAGGAAGACGTCGCCGGAGGAAGAATTCTTCTTTGCCGCTTGGAGGAAGACATCGCCGGAGGAAGAATTCTTCTTTGCCGCTTGGAGGAAGACATCGCCAGAGGAAGAATTCTTCTTTGCCGCTTGGAGCAAGACATCGCCCGGATCGGATCAGGAGTTCGTCCCGGTGTGGTGAAGACAAGGTAGGGAGATCTTCAGGGGGGTAGTGTTAGGCTTTTTTAAGGGGGGTTTGGGTGGTTTTAGAATAGGGGTATGTGGGTGGTGGGTTGCAATGGGGGGGGGTATTGTATTTGTATGCAAAAGAGCTGAATTCTTTGGGGCATGCCCCACAAAAGGCCCTTTTAAGGGCTGGTAAGGTAAAGAGCTTTGAACTTTTTTTAATTTAGAATAGGGCAGGGAATTTTTTTTATTTTGGGGGTTTATTATTTTATTAGGGGGCTTAGAATAGGTGTAATTAGCTTAAAAATCTTGTAATCTTTTTTTTATTTTTTGTAATTTAGTGTTTGTTTTTTTGTGTAATTTAGTTTAGTTAATTTAATTGTATTTTTAGATAGATGTTTGTAGTTTATTTAATTTATTAATAGTGTAGGTGTATTTGTAACTTAGGTTAGGATTTATTTTACAGGTAATTGGGTAATTATTTTAACTAGGTAGATATTAAATAGTTAATAACTATTTAATAGCTATTATTCCTAGTTAAAATAATTAACAATTTACCTGTAAAATAAATATTAACCCTAACATAGCTACAATGTAATTATTAATTATATTGTAGCTATCTTAGGGTTTATTTTATAGGTAAGTATTTAGATTTAAATAGGAATATTTTAGTTTATAAATGAATTAGATTAATTTAATATAAATTTAGTTAGGGGTGTTAGGGTTAGATAGAGTTAATATAGTTAATATAAATACTATAGTAACTATATTAACTATATTAACCCTAATATAATTAGGGTTAATATAGTTAATATATATAATGTAATACCTATATTAACTATAATATACTTAGGGTTAATATAGATAATATAGCTGGCGGCGGGGTAGGTAGATTAAATTAGGGGTTAATCATTTTAATAGAGATGGCGGCGGTGTTAGGGGCTTACATTAGGGGTTAATAATTTTAATATAGATGGCGGCGGTGTTAGGGGCTCACTTTACGGGGTTATAGATATAATATAGCTGGCGGCGGGGTACGGGAGCGACGGTTTAGGGGTTAATAACTTTATTAGGTTGCGGCGGGGTACGGGAGCGGCGGTTTAGGGGTTAATAGCTTTTTTATTGTTAGGATAGTGAGGGGGGATAGCGGATAGAGGGTTAGACGTGTCGGGCTATGTTAGGGAGGCGTGTTAGACGTGTCGGGCTATGTTTAGGAGGCGTGTTAGACAGTGCGGGTGATTTAGACTTTAGTCAGGTTTTATAGGCGCCGGCAGTTTCTAACGTGGCGCAAGTCACTGGCGACTCCAAAAATCTGTACTTACGCAGATTTCTGGACATCGCTGGTTTGTGAGACTTGCGCCACTTTAGCAAGTGACGGCGCTGCATATTGGATGGCTCGAGTTGCGAGCTGAAACTGCGGGCGACGTGGGTTCCCTCGCTTGCGCCGCAAACTGCGATCTATATCGGATCGCGCCCTAAGGGGTCGATCTGATAAAAATCGTCGCCCGCAAAAGCCGGCGACGCCAATATTTGCGCTGGTTTGGTATCACATATATGCCGTAACCTAGAAGTTACGCCCGTATATTTCTGCCGTCGCCCGTAGTTTTTTGGGCTATAGGCAGGTATACCAAACCAGCGCAGTTTGGTATCCAATATGCAGCGTAAGGACTTACGTGGCGAAAATGGAGAAAACTTACTCCATTTTCACCTCGCCACAAAAAGCAGCCGTAAGAAGCCTTACGCTGACTATTGGAGCCCCGTAACTCCCTAAACTAGCTAGAAAATAAACCTAACACCTAACGCATGCGCAATGTCTATCTAACTATATTAACTCTATCTAACCCTAACACCCCTAACTAAATTTATATTAAATTAATCTAATTCATATTATAAACTAAAATATTCCTATTTAAATCTAAATACCTATAAAATAAACCCTAAGATAGCTACAATATAATTAATAATTACATTGTAGCTATGTTAGGGTTAATATTTATTTTACAGGTAAATTGTTAATTATTTTAACTAGGTATAATAGCTATTAAATAGTTATTAACTATTTAATAGCTACCTAGTTAAAATAATTACCCAATTACCTGTAAAATAAATCCTAACCTAAGTTACAAATACACCTACACTATCAATAAATTAAATAAACTACAAATATCTATCTAAAAATACAATTAAATTAACTAAACTAAATTACAAAAACAAACAAACACTAAATTACAAAAAATAAAAAAAAGATTACAAGATTTTTAAGCTAATTACACCTATTCTAAGCCCCCTAATAAAATAATAAAGCCCCCCAAAATAAAAAAATTCCCTGCCCTATTCTAAATTAAAAAAAAGTTCAAAGCTCTTTACCTTACCAGCCCTTAAAAGGGCCTTTTGTGGGGCATGCCCCAAAGAATTCAGCTCTTTTGCATTTAAAAACATATACAATACCCCCCCCCCATTACAACCCACCACCCACATACCCCTATTCTAAAACCACCCAAACCCCCCTTAAAAAAGCCTAACACTACCCCCCTGAAGATCTCCCTACCTTGTCTTCACCACACCGGGCCGAACTCCTCATCCGATCCGGGCGATGTCTTGCTCCAAGCGGCAAAGAAGAATTCTTCCTCCGGCGACGTCTTCCTCCAAGCGGCAAAGAATAATTCTTCCTCCGGCGACGTCTTCCTCCAAGCGGCAAAGAAGAATTCTTCCTCCGGCGACGTCTTCCTCCAAGCGGCAGCAAAGTCTTCATCCTTTCGGCGGCATCTTCAATCTTCTTTCTTGGCTCCGCCGCCGCGGAGCATCCATCCCGGCCGACGACTGAACGACGAATGAGTTACCTTTAAATGACGTCATCCAAGATGGCGTCCGCCGAATTCCGATTGGCTGATAGGATTCTATCAGCCAATCGGAATTAAGTTAGAAAAATCTGATTGGCTGATTGAATCAGCCAATCAGATTCAAGTTCAATCCGATTGGCTGATTGGTTCAGCCAATCGGATTGAACTTGAATCTGATTGGCTGATTCAATCAGCCAATCAGATTTTTCTAACTTAATTCCGATTGGCTGATAGAATCCTATCAGCCAATCGGAATTCGGCGGACGCCATCTTGGATGACGTCATTTAAAGGAACCTCATTCGTCGGGAAGTCGTCGTGCCGGAAGGATGCTCCGCGGCGGAGGAGCGAAGTAAGAAGATTGAAGATGCCGATTTGCTTGAAGACGTCGCCGATGGAAGAAGACTCTCTGCCGCTTGCTTCAAGACATCGCCCGGATGGAAGAAGACTTCACTGCCGCTTGCTGGAACACATCGCCCGGAACGGATCAGGAGTTCTGCCCGGCGGGGTGAATACAAGGTAGGGAGATCTTCAGGGGGGCTAGTGTTAGGTTTATTTAAGGGGGGTTTGGGTTAGATTAGGGGTATGTGGGTGGTGGGTTGTAATGTTGGGGGGTGGTATTGTGGTTTTTTTTGCAGGAAAAAGAGCAGTTTTCTTTGGGGCATGCCCCCACAAAAGGCCCTTTTAAAGGCTGGTAAGGTAAAAGAGCTTTGAACTTGTTTTAATTTAGAATAGGGTAGGGAATTTTTTTATTTTGGGGGGCTTTATTATTTTATTAGGGGGCTTAGAATAGGTGTAATTAGCTTAAAAATCTTGTAATCTTTTTTTTATTTTTTGTAATTTAGTGGGGTTTTTTTTTGTAATTTAGTTTAGTTTATTTAATTGTATTTTTAGATAGATATTTGTAGTTTATTTAATTTATTGATAGTGTAGGTGTATTTGTAACTTAGGTTAGGATTTATTTTACAGGTAATTGGGTAATTATTTTAACTAGGTAGCTATTAAATAGTTAATAACTATTTAATAGCTATTATACCTAGTTAAAATAATTAATAATTTACCTGTAAAATAAATATAAACCCTAACATAGCTATAATGTAATTATTAATTACATTGTAGCTATCTTAGGGTTTATTTTATAGGTAAGTATTTAGATTTAAATAGGAATATTTTAATTACTAATATTAATATTAGATTTATTTTAATAAGAGTTTAGTTAGGATGTTAGAGTTAGATAGGGTTATTATACTTAATATATATATAATATAATAACGATATTAACTATATTAACCCTAATATAATTAGGGTTAATATAGTTAATATATATAATATAATAACTATATTAACTATATTAACCCTAATATAATTAGGGTTAATATAGTTAATATAGCTGGCGGCGGTGTAGGGGGATTAGATTAGGGGTTAATACATTTATTATAGGTGGCCGCGGTGTAGGGAGATGTAGATTGTAGGCAAAAGAGCAGTTTACTTTGTGACAAAGCCCCGCCAAAAGCCCTTTTAAGGGCTGGCAAAAGAGCTGTTACTTTGGGGCAATGCCACGCAAAAAGCCCTTTTCAGGGCTATTTGTAGGGTTAGACTTAGGTTTAGTGGTAGGGATAGTTTAGTATTTTAGGGGTTAAATAATTTAATATAGATGGCGGCGGGGTAGGGGGATTAGATTAGGGGTTAATAATTTTAAAATAGCGGCGGTGTAGGGGCTCACTTTAGGGGGTTATAGATTTAATATAGCTGGCGGCGGTTTAGGGGTTAATAACTTTATTAGGTAGCGGCGGTTTAGGGGTTAATACATATTTTATTGTTAGGCTAGTGAGGGGGGGATAGCGGATAGAGGGTTAGACGTGTCGGGCTATGTTAGGGAGGCGTGTTAGACAGTGCGGTTGATTTAGACTTTAGTCAGGTTTTGTAGGCGCCGGCAGTTTCTAACGTGCCGCAAGTCACTGGCGACGCCAGAAATTTGTACTTGCGCAGATTTCTGGACATCGCTGGTTTGTGAGACTTGCGCCACTTTAGCAAGTGACGGCGCCGCATATTGGATGGCTCGAGTTGCGAGCTGAAACTGCAGGCGACGCGGGTTCCCTCGCTTGCGCCGCAAACTGCGATCTATATCGGATCGCGCCCTAAGTGTTCTCAAAAAAGAAAAAAAAGAAAAACAAGAGTAATAAATCTGAACAGGAAAACACCCTCCGGGCGTCCCCAGGGAGTGAAGACACACTCCACCTGTCACTCAAAAAGAGATGTTAGTATAGCTTTAAATGTAGCCAACAATAATTGTGCACAATACTTCACAATCTTTCAATGTCCTCATATGACATCAATTTCTGTCCAGAAAATCAAAATCCATATTATGATATTTGTATCCAAACTTTGAAAAGATAAAAGAAACTTTCTTGTATAAAGTTCAAATGAAAATACAAACTAAAATGTCCTTTCATGTATCAGACCTGAAAACGGAAATTAAAGTTCTTGATACAATGTGTGAAATATTCTGAGAGATAATTATTTGTATCAGCCCTTGGACCCAGATCCTGTGGGTATAGAACGTTATGGGCTAAACCAGTGAAACTGATGCACATTAAGATATCCTTTAAATGTCGTGAAGAAGGCACTTTACAAAGCGACAATTCAACCCATATAATATACAGCTTTAGACCTTAATGTTGTAGCCACCAATATCTGTTGCCGGTTGCCGTGCTGATAGTGAGGTATATTTATACAGTGAATCCAACCTCACACCCTTTAGTTAATATTCACTCACGGTATAGTTGCAGTGTTGCATAATATGCCTGAATGCTCCTAAACTGTACCAGGACAGATAATAGATTGAAGCATCAGTGTCTCTGTACAGGTAATTATAATTTCAGTAAAGCTGCAGAGCCAGTCGTGTTATACGATATTACCTGTGTCATCCAGATTTGCCAATACCGTGAGACTCTTTCCCCGGTGTGATCTTCAGTGTGGAAATGGACTCACTGTTATGATGATCCCATCTCGCTCCTTCCTTCTCACAGGCTGACCGTTAATCGAATGCAGTGTAAGATGTGGCTGCCGCAATCAGGGTAAGTGCAGGTGTTAGAGTCTTTGCTGGTTCCGACGCGCGTTTCGGGGACTCCTCCCCTTTGTCAAGGAATATCCAGCCTCAGTCTGAAGGTGAAATTTAAACTCATTGTAAGATCGCCTATTGGTTATTCGTTATGTACACCTTCACGTACTACAATTATATTACTGGATACGGATATGAATAATACTCAAATATGCCACCCAAGCAGCATTTTTTTAACATCTGCTTTTATAAGAAAACAAAGTCATGTATTCTACTCATAAATACACACATAAGACAACATATATATACTAAAAGACGAAAAGCAAGAGGAAAAAGAACACAGAACAGAGAGAAAAAGAAAAATTAGTTGATTCTAAGTATGCACACACAAAAAATAAATACATAGATAAAGTACAAATTGTACACAGAGTTACATAAATCGCCTGAAAAATAAACAACAAAGTATTCCAAACAGATTGTTCAGATTCTCCAAAGGTATGATCCTTTGCCATATAGAAAAAGTAATTATATGGACCATATGCGCTATAGTATACACTCAACTCGACATATAGAAACTAAGCCGGGGGCTAAAATAACCTAGAATACCTAGGAATCTATATTAATCTATAACATATTGTAATCATGCACTGTCGCCAATGTAATCCGGCATATAATCCCAATAAGCAGCTCAAAAAAGAAGAGCCTACTAATTTAACCTAGAGAACTGAAATACTCTGTATACAAAATAATTAAATGTACTATCCTTCAAAGAAGGAAATTTTTTTGTTTCAAAAGTTAGACAAATTTTCATAGGATTATATACTGTGGTCATAACTTGAGACTCCATAATGTGTTGTCCTCATGATTAATCGTTAATGTCGAATGATGTACTCTCTCACCCGCAGTATCATATGCACCACTGCACTGGATAGAGTAAAATTTCAATTCTCTACACGAAAAGAAATTTTTTATACAGAAAATATCCACAGAGAATAGCACAGAAACACAACCTGGAGATTCACAATTATGGTTCATAAAAATGTAAGGAAGATCAAGATCTATATCCTCATGCTTCCAGTATCTAAAGAGGAAGAAGGGGAGCTCACTGATTATCTATATCAAGCAGAAACAACCAAACAGTTAAATGAAGTTGCCCCAAGAGATGTCCCTATTCAAACCTTTGGGAACCATAGTATCTAGTTTCCTAATCCACTGTGCTTCTTTTCTGAATAGTAGTTGCTGCCTGTCCCCCCCCTCTGCGTAGGGGTGGTACCCCATCAACAATTTGAAACCGCAATTGGCTTTTATTGTGTCCAAATTTCGTGAAATGATGTGCTACCGGGGCATCCTCATCATTGCTACCTATCGCAGCCTTGTGCTGGCGTATTCTATCTCTAGCCATTTGGGTGGTCTCACCTACATAGGCTAAGCCACACGGACATTTAATGACATATATCACGTACTTTGAGGTACATGAAAATCGGCCATGGATAGGTATCCGTTTCCCAGAAAGTGGGTGAGTAATGCTATCACCTTGATGCATAGAATGGCACAGGGCACAGTTCATGCAAGGGAATGAGCCTTTCTTAGCTATTTCCACTGGGTTTTTTTGGGAACCCCAATCAGCACGAATCAATTCGTCTCTGAGATGTCTATTTCTCCTGAATGAGAAAAGTGGGGTATCAGAAAAAACAGTCCCCACTTGGGCGTCATCTCTAAGTAAATGCCAGTGATGGAGTATTGATCTCTTCAGATCTCTACTGTGAAACCCAAAGTGACTCACAAATGGAACAGAAAATTTCTTGGGGTCTTGATTCTTTCTAGATAGTAGACTTGTCCTATCAATCTCCAACACTTTACTCATATTTTGATTAACAATTTCAATAGGGTAGCCTCGGCTCAGGAATTTCTGGGACATCTCCTCTAATCTCTTAGAACAAATTTCCGGGTCATCAGCTATTCTTTTAGTTCTTAGTAGTTGGCTCAATGGAAGATTCTTAATCAAAGAAGGTGGATGGAAGCTTTCATACAGTAGAGTATTGTTTCTATCTGTTGCTTTAGTGAATAGATCGCTTCTCAAACGATGATCCACGACAGATATCATTGTATCCAGAAAACTCACTTTAATTTTACTTGCTTCCATAGGCCTAGATTTGGAGTTTGGCGTTAGCCGTGAAAACCAGCGTTAGAGGCTCCTAACGCTGGTTTTAGGCTAACTCCGGTATTTGGAGTCACTCAAAATAGGGTCTAACGCTCACTTTTCAGCCGCGACTTTTCCATACCGCAGATCCCCTTACGTAAATTGCGTATCCTATCTTTTCAATGGGATCTTTCTAACTCCGGTATTTAGAGTCGTGTCTGGAGTGAGCGTTAGACATCTAACGACAAAACTCCAGCCGCAGGAAAAAAGTCAGTAGTTAAGAGCTTTCTGGGCTAACGCCGGTTCATAAAGCTCTTAACTACTGTACTCTAAAGTACACTAACACCCATAAACTACCTATGTACCCCTAAACCGAGGTCCCCCCACATCGCCGCCACTCGATTAAATTTTTTTAACCCCTAATCTGCCGACCGCCACCTACGTTATCCTTATGTACCCCTAATCTGCTGCCCCTAACACCGCTGACCCCTGTATTATATTTATTAACCCCTAATCTGCCCCCCACAACGTCGCCGCCAGCTACCTACAATAATTAACCCCTAATCTGCCGACCGCAAAGCGCCGCCACCTACGTTATCCTTATGTACCCCTAATCTGCTGCCCCTAACACCGCCGACCCCTATATTATATTTATTAACCCCTAATCTGACCCCCACAACGTCGCCTCCACCTGCCTACACTAATTAACCCCTAATCTGCCGACCGGACCTGAGCGCTACTATAATAAAGTTATTAACCCCTAATCCGCCTCACTAACCCTATAATAAATAGTATTAACCCCTAATCTGCCCTCCCTAACATCGCCGACACCTAACTTCAATTATTAACCCCTAATCTGCCGACCGGAGATCACCGCTATTCTAATAAATGTATTAACCCCTAAAGCTAAGTCTAACCCTAACACGAACACCCCCCTAAGTTAAATATAATTTTAATCTAACGAAATTAATTAACTCTTATTAAATAAATTATTCCTATTTAAAGCTAAATACTTACCTGTAAAATAAATCCTAATATAGCTACAATATAAATTATAATTACATTGTAGCTATTTTAGGATTAATATTTATTTTACAGGCAACTTTGTAATTATATTAACCAGGTACAATAGCTATTAAATAGTTAAGAACTATTTAATAGTTACCTAGTTAAAATAATTACAAAATTACCTGTAAAATAAATCCTAACCTAAGTTACAATTAAACCTAACACTATACTATCATTAAATTAATTAAATAAAATACCTACAATTACCTACAATTAAACCGAACACTACACTATCAATACATTAATTAAATACAATATCTACAAATAACTACAATGAAATAAACTAACTAAAGTACAAAAAATAAAAAAGAACTAAGTTACAAAAAATAAAAAAATATTTACAAACATAAGAAAAATATTACAACAATTTTAAACTAATTACACCTACTCTAAGCCCCCTAATAAAATAACAAAGACCCCCAAAATAACAAAATGCCCTACCCTATTCTAAATTACTACATTTCAAAGCTCTTTTACCTTACCAGCCCTGAACAGGGCCCTTTGCGGGGCATGCCCCAAGAAATTCAGCTCTTTTGCCTGTAAAAAAAACCATACAATACCCCCCCAACATTACAACCCACCACCCACATACCCCTAATCTAACCCAAACCCCCCTTAAATAAACCTAACACTAAGCCCCTGAAGATCTTCCTACCTTGTCTTCACCCTACCAGGTTCACCGATCCGTCCTGAAGAGCTCCTCCGATGTCCTGATCCAAGCCCAAGTGGGGGGCTGAAGAGGTCCATGATCCGGCTGAAGTCTTCATCCAAGCGGGAGCTGAAGAGGTCCATGATCCGGATGAAGTCTTCATCCAAGCGGGAGCTGAAGAGGTCCATGATCCGGATGAAGTCTTCTATCAACGGCATCTTCAATCTTCTTTCTTCCGGATCCATCTTGCAGACCTCTGACGCGGAACATCCTCTTCTCCCGACGCCTACTAGCCGAATGACGGTTCCTTTAAGGGACGTCATCCAAGATGGCGTCCCTCAAATTCCGATTGGCTGATAGGATTCTATCAGCCAATCGGAATTAAGGTAGGAATATTCTGATTGGCTGATGGAATCAGCCAATCAGAATCAAGTTCAATCCGATTGGCTGATCCAATCAGCCAATCAGATTGAGCTCACATTCTATTGGCTGATCGGAACAGCCAATAGAATGCAAGCTCAATCTGATTGGCTGATCGAATCAGCCAATCGGATTGAACTTGATTCGGATTGGCTGATTCCATCAGCCAATCAGAATATTCCTACCTTAATTCCGATTGGCTGATAGAATCCTATCAGCCAATCAGAATTCGAGGGACGCCATCTTGGATGACGTCCCTTAAAGGAACCGTCATTCGGCTAGTAGGCGTCGGGAGAAGAGGATGTTCCGCGTCGGAGGTCTGCAAGATGGATCCGGAAGAAAGAAGATTGAAGATGCCGTTGATAGAAGACTTCATCCGGATCATGGACCTCTTCAGCTCCCGCTTGGATGAAGACTTCATCCGGATCATGGACCTCTTCAGCTCCCGCTTGGATGAAGACTTCAGCCGGATCATAGACCTCTTCAGCCCCCCGCTTGGGCTTGGATCAGGACATCGGAGGAGCTCTTCAGGATGGATCGGTGAACCTGGTAGGGTGAAGACAAGGTAGGAAGATCTTCAGGGGCTTAGTGTTAGGTTTATTTAAGGGGGGTTTGGGTTAGATTAGGGGTATGTGGGTGGTGGGTTGTAATGTTGGGGGGGGGTATTGTATGTTTTTTTTTACAGGCAAAAGAGCTGAACTTCTTGGGGCATGCCCCGCAAAGGGCCCTGTTCAGGGCTGGTAAGGTAAAAGAGCTTTGAAATGTAGTAATTTAGAATAGGGTAGGGCATTTTGTTATTTTGGGGGTCTTTGTTATTTTATTAGGGGGCTTAGAGTAGGTGTAATTAGTTTAAAATTGTTGTAATATTTTTCTTATGTTTGTAAATATTTTTTTATTTTTTGTAACTTAGTTCTTTTTTATTTTTTGTACTTTAGATATTTTATTTCATTGTAGTTATTTGTAGGAATTGTATTTAATTAATGTATTGATAGTGTAGTGTTCGGTTTAATTGTAGGTAATTGTAGGTATTTTATTTAATTAATTTAATGATAGTATAGTGTTAGGTTTAATTGTAACTTAGGTTAGGATTTATTTTACAGGTAATTTTGTTATTATTTTAACTAGGTAACTATTAAATAGTTCTTAACTATTTAATAGCTATTGTACCTGGTTAAAATAATTACAAAGTTGCCTGTAAAATAAATATTAATCCTAAAATAGCTACAATGTAATTATAATTTATATTGTAGCTATATTAGGATTTATTTTACAGGTAAGTATTTAGCTTTAAATAGGAATAATTTATTTAATAAGAGTTAATTAATTTCGTTAGATTAAAATTATATTTAAGTTAGGGGGGTGTTAGTGTTAGGGTTAGACTTAGCTTTAGGGGTTAATACATTTATTATAGTAGTGGTGAGCTCCGGTCGGCAGATTAGGGGTTAATGTTTGAAGTTAGGTGTCGGCGATGTTAGGGAGGGCAGATTAGGGGTTAATACTATTTATTATAGGGTTAGTGATGCGGATTAGGGGTTAATAACTTTATTATAGTAGCGCTCAGGTCCGCTCGGCAGATTAGGGGTTAATAAGTGTAGGCAGGTGGAGGCGACGTTGTGGGGGGCAGATTAGGGGTTAATAAATATAATATAGGGGTCGGCGGTGTTAGGGGCAGCAGATTAGGGGTACATAAGGATAATGTAAGTAGCGGCAATTTACGGAGCGGCAGATTAGGGGTTCAAAATAATATGCAGGGGTCAGCGATAGCGGGGGCGGCAGATTAGGGGTTAATAAGTGTAAGGCTAGGGGTGTTTAGACTCGGGGTACATGTTAGGGTGTTAGGTGCAGACGTAGGAAGTGTTTCCCCATAGCAAACAATGGGGCTGCGTTAGGAGCTGAACGCGGCTTTTTTGCAGGTGTTAGGTTTTTTTTCAGCTCAAACAGCCCCATTGTTTCCTATGGGGGAATCGTGCACGAGCACGTTTTTGAGGCTGGCCGCTTGCGTAAGCAACTCTGGTATCGAGAGTTGAAGCTGCGTTAAAAATGCTCTACGCTCCTTTTTTGGAGCCTAACGCAGCCTTTTTGTGGACTCTCAATACCAGAGTTATTTTTATGGTGCGGCCAGAAAAAAGCCGGCGTTAGCTACGCGGGTCATTACCGACAAAACTCCAAATCTAGGCCATAGTGAATTGTAAAGATGCATGTGATGCATTCAGCCTCTGAACGAACTTAGATAAATCCTCATCACTCCCTGTCCAAATAAAGAATATGTCATCTATGTAACGATGCCAGCCTTGTATATGATCTTTATAACCTTGATCTTTAAACACTACCTCTTCCTCAAATTGGCCAACAAAAAGATTTGCGTATGTTGGGGCTACATTTGAGCCCATGGCCGTGCCTTTTTTCTGCGCAAAGAAAGTATCCTCAAAGAGAAAGAAGTTTTCATAAAGAATTATCTCAAATAGATTTTTGATAAACCTTCTTTCACTTGGTGAATATAGATTATCTTTATTTAAAAAGTAGAATATACTCTCAATACCAAGATCATTTATTACTCTTGTTTTTCTTTTTTGAGAACACTTATTAATTTGTTTGTGATTAGGATTGTTTTGGAGTATGGATATGTTTAGTGGATGGGGTATGTGTGGATATGAGTAAGCTCTCATCTTTTGTGTCTTTCCTTTCTTTTTTTGCATTTGTAACATAGATGTTATTCTCTTATTAAATATAATTTGCATATTAATTCTAAGACTCCTTGGCTGGGATTTTTTTTGATTATATATATTTATGTGTTACTATGTGTATATACATATATATATATATATATGTTAATATGTGTATATACATATATATGTGTTACTATGTGTATATACATATATATGTGTTACTATGTGTGTATACATATATAATTATGTGTTAGTATGTGTATATACATATATATTTATGTGTTACTATGTGTATATAGATATATATTTATGTGTTACTATGTGTATATACATATATATTTATGTGTTACTATGTGTATATACATATATATTTATGTGTGCTAATATGTGTATATACATATATATTTATGTGTTACTATGTGTATATACATATATATTTATGTGTTACTATGTGTATATACATATATATTTAAGTGTTACTATGTGTATATACATATATATTTATGTGTGCTAATGTGTATATACATATATATTTATGTGTTACTATGTGTATATACATATTTATGTGTTACTATGTGTATATACATATATATTTAAGTGTTAGTATGTGTATATACATATATATTTAAGTGTTAGTATGTGTATATACATATATATTTATGTGTTACTATGTGTATATACATATATATTTAAGTGTTACTATGTGTATATACATATATATTTATGTGTGCTAATGTGTGTATATACATATATATTTATGTGTTACTATGTGTATATACAGATATATTTATGTGTTACTATGTGTATATACATATATATTTATGTGTTACTATGTGTATATACATATATATTTATGTGTTACTATGTGTATATACATATATATTTAAGTGTTAGTATGTGTATATACATATATATTTATGTGTTACTATGTGTATATACATATATATTTATGTGTTATTATGTGTATATACATATATATTTATGTGTTACTATGTGTATATACATATATATTTTTGTGTTACTATGTGTATATAAATATTTTATTATGTGTTACTATGTGTATATACATATATAATTATGTGTTACTATGTGTATATACATATATATGTGTTACTATGTGTATATACATATATATATATGTTAATATGTGTATATACATATATATGTGTTACTATGTGTATATACATATATATGTGTTACTATGTGTATATACATATATATTTATGTGTTAGTATGTGTATATACATATATATGTGTGTTACTATGTGTATATACATATATATTTATGTGTTACTATGTGTATATACAGATATATTTATGTGTTAATATGTGTATACACATATATATTTATGTGTTACTATGTGTATATACATATATATGTATGTGTTATTATGTGTATAAACATATATTTCTTCTACTAGATACGACGAGTCCACGGATTCATCCTTACTTGTGGGATATTATCCTCCTGCTAACAGGAAGTGGCAAAGAGCACCACAGCAGAGCTGTCTATATAGCTCCTCCCTTGACTCCACCCCCAGTCATTCTCTTTGCCTACACTAAGTAATAGGAAGAGGTAAAGTGAAAGAGGTGATAAAATGATAGTTTTTATTTTCTTCAAGCAATACTTTTTTATTTTAAATGGTACCGGTGAGTGCTATTTCTTCTCAGGCAGCAGATGGATGAAGATCCTGCCTGGAGACTGATGATACTTGAGAAGCTTCAGTGTGGGGAACGTTTTTCATGCTACAAGCATTGAGGTATGTTCAGTTGTTTTGTTCTGGAGAGACTGTGGTATTTCAGAACTGGCTGACAGAGTTCCCTTAAGGGAAGGGGTAAGCAGTAATCCTACATGTAAAGAAGGGGTATTACTGAAACCTGTTTATTATGGAACAATTTGGTTGACACTGTTATCATAATGTTTTGTGGGCAAAATGTTTTCATGTTTTTGGGGATACTTAACGTTTTTATATACAAACGTTTTTGTGGCTGATGGCACTGTAAGGGTTCACATGGCTTTCATTAATAGATGGGTTATATGAAAACCCACATGGCTAGTTTGCTAGACCGCTTTAGAGCGGTTCCCATCAGGCAGAGAGACATCGATATTGATGGGCGGGGCCTATTTTCGCGCCTGAGTTGCGCAGTTGAAATGATTATGAAGACAGCAAGCTCCAGCTCCGGTGGGCCTAGGCTGCAGATTTAGACTACACAAAGGAGATAGTGGCCTAGATTTGGAGTTCGGCGGTAAAAGGGCTGTTAACGCTCCGCGGGCTTTTTTCTGGCCGCACCATAAATTTAACTCTGGTATCGAGAGTTTAATCAAATGCTGCGTTAGGCTCCAAAAAAGGAGCGTAGAGCATTTTTACCGCAAATGCAACTCTCGATACCAGAGTTGCTTACGGACGCGGCCGGCCTCAAAAACGTGCTCGTGCACGATTCTCCCATAGGAAACAATGGGGCTGTTTGAGCTGAAAAAAAACCTAACACCTGCAAAAAAGCAGCGTTCAGCTCCTAACGCAGCCCCATTGTTTCCTATGGGGAAACACTTCCTACGTCTGCACCTAACACCCTAACATGTACCCCGAGTCTAAACACCCCTACCCTTACACTTATTAACCCCTAATCTGCCGCCCCCGCTATCGCTGACCCCTGCATATTTTTTTTAACCCCTAATCTGCCGCTCCGTAAACCGCCGCAACCTACGTTATCCCTATGTACCCCTAATCTGCTGCCCTAACATCGCCGACCCCTATATTATATTTATTAACCCCTAATCTGCCCCCCTCAACGTCGCCGACACCTGCCTACACTTATTAACCCCTAATCTGCCGAGCGGACCTGAGCGCTACTATAATAAAGTTATTAACCCCTAATCCGCCTCACTAACCCTATCATAAATAGTATTAACCCCTAATCTGCCCTCCCTAACATCGCCGACACCTACCTTCAATTATTAACCCCTAATCTTCCGATCGGAGCTCACCGCTATTCTAATAAATGGATTAACCCCTAAAGCTAAGTCTAACCCTAACACTAACACCCCCCTAAGTTAAATATAATTTTTATCTAACGAAATAAATTAACTCTTATTAAATAAATGATTCCTATTTAAAGCTAAATACTTACCTGTAAAATAAACCCTAATATAGCTACAATATAAATTATAATTATATTATAGCTATTTTAGGATTAATATTTATTTTACAGGCAACTTTGTAATTATTTTAACCAGGTACAATAGCTATTAAATAGTTAAGAACTATTTAATAGTTACCTAGTTAAAATAATAACAAATTTACCTGTAAAATAAATCCTAACCTAAGATATAATTAAACCTAACACTACCCTATCAATAAAATAATTAAATAAACTACCTACAATTACCTACAATTAACCTAACACTACACTATCAATAAATTAATTAAACACAATTCCTACAAATAAATACAATTAAATAAACTAGCTAAAGTACAAAAAATAAAAAAAAGGCTCCAAAGTCTTCCTCCTATCCGGCAAGAAGAGGACATCCGGACCGGCAAACATCTTCTCCAAGCGGCATCTTCGATCTTCTTCCATCCGGAGCGAAGCGGCAGGATCCTGAAGACCTCCAGCGCGGAACATCCATCCGGACCGACGACTGAACGACGAATGACTGTTCCTTTAAGGGACGTCATCCAAGATGGCGTCCCTCGAATTCCGATTGGCTGATAGGATTCTATCAGCCAATCGGAATTAAGGTAGGAATTTTCTGATTGGCTGATGGAATCAGCCAATCAGAATCAAGTTCAATCCGATTGGCTGATCCAATCAGCCAATCAGATTGAGCTCGCATTCTATTGGCTGTTCCGATCAGCCAATAGAATGCGAGCTCAATCTGATTGGCTGATTGGATCGGCCAATCGGATTGAACTAGATTCTGATTGGCTGATTCCATCAGCCAATCAGAAAATTCCTACCTTAATTCCGATTGGCTGATAGAATCCTATCAGCCAATCGGAATTCGAGGGACGCCATCTTGGATGACGTCCCTTAAAGGAACAGTCATTCGTCGTTCAGTCGTCGGTCCGGATGGATGTTCCGCGCTGGAGGTCTTCAGGATCCTGCCGCTTCGCTCCGGATGGAAGAAGATCGAAGATGCCGCTTGGAGAAGATGTTTGCCGGTCCGGATGTCCTCTTCTTGCCGGATAGGAGGAAGACTTTGGAGCCTCTTCTGGACCTCTTCAGCACCGGATTATGGATCGCCAACCCCCGCTTGGGTTGGATGAAGATCTTGGAGCCAGGACCGATCGGTGATACCTGGATGGTGAAGACAAGGTAGGAAGATCTTCAGGGGATTAGTGTTAGGTTTATTTAAGGGGGGTTTGGGTTAGATTAGGGGTATGTGGGTGGTGGGTTGTAATGTTGGGGGGGGGTATTGTATGTTTTTTTTTACAGGCAAAAGAGCTGAACTTCTTGGGGCATGCCCCGCAAAGGGCCCTGTTCAGGGCTGGTAAGGTAAAAGAGCTTGTAACTTTTTTAATTTAGAATAGGGTAGGGAATTTTTTATTTTGGGGGGCTTTGTTATTTTATTAGGGGGCTTAGAGTAGGTGTAATTAGTTTAAAATTGTTGTAATATTTTTCTTATGTTTGTAAATATTTTTTTATTTTCTGTAACTTAGTTCTTTTTTATTTTTTGTACTTTAGCTAGTTTATTTAATTGTATTTATTTGTAGGAATTGTGTTTAATTAATTTATTGATAGTGTAGTGTTAGGTTAATTGTAGGTAATTGTAGGTAGTTTATTTAATTATTTTATTGATAGGGTAGTGTTAGGTTTAATTATATCTTAGGTTAGGATTTATTTTACAGGTAAATTTGTTATTATTTTAACTAGGTAACTATTAAATAGTTCTTAACTATTTAATAGCTATTGTACCTGGTTAAAATAATTACAAAGTTGCCTGTAAAATAAATATTAATCCTAAAATAGCTATAATATAATTATAATTTATATTGTAGCTATATTAGGATTTATTTTACAGGTAAGTATTTAGCTTTAAATAGGAATCATTTATTTAATAAGAGTTAATTTATTTCGTTAGATGTAAATTATATTTAACTTAGGGGGGTGTTAGTGTTAGGGTTAGACTTAGCTTTAGGGGTTAATCCATTTATTAGAATAGCGGTGAGCTCCGATCGGAAGATTAGGGGTTAATAATTGAAGGTAGGTGTCGGCGATGTTAGGGAGGGCAGATTAGGGGTTAATACTATTTATGATAGGGTTAGTGAGGCGGATTAGGGGTTAATAACTTTATTATAGTAGCGCTCAGGTCCGCTCGGCAGATTAGGAGTTAATAAGTGTAGGCAGGTGTCCGCGATGTTGTGGGGGGCAGATTAGGGGTTAATAAATATAATATAGGGGTCGGCGGTGTTAGGGGTAGCAGATTAGGGGTACATAGGGATAACGTAGGTGGCGGCGCTTTGCGGTCGGAAGATTAGGGGTTAATTATTTTAAGTAGCTGGCGGCGATGTTGTGGGGGGCAGGTTAGGGGTTAATAAATATAATACAGGGGTCGGCGGGGTTAGGGGCAGCAGATTAGGGGTACATAAATATAACGTAGGTGGCGGTCGGCAGATTAGGGGTTAAAAATTTTAATCGAGTGTCGGCGATGTGGGGGGGCCTCGGTTTAGGGGTACATAGGTAGTTTATGGGTGTTAGTGTACTTTAGGGTACAGTAGTTAAGAGCTTTATGAACCGGCGTTAGCCAGAAAGCTCTTAACTCCTGCTATTTTCAGGCGGCTGGAGTTTTGTCGTTAGAGCTCTAACGCTCACTTCAGAAACGACTCTAAATACCAGCGTTAGAAAGATCCCATTGAAAAGATAGGCTACGCAAATGGCGTAGGGGGATCTGCGGTATGGAAAAGTCGCGGCTGAAAAGTGAGCGTTAGACCCTATAATCACTGACTCCAAATACCAGCGGGCGGCCAAAACCAGCGTTAGGATTCTCTAACGCTGGTTTTGACGGCTACCGCCGAACTCCAAATCTAGGCCAGTGTGTCTTACAGACCCCTGAGGGCAGGTAGGCGCCACAGCTGAGCTGTGGCGAGGTGCAGGGGGTTGCTTTATTACTTTCATGAACATTTTTTGAGTAATGTTTTTTCTGTAAAAGGTTAACTTTCCTTACTTGTGGTGCAGTCTTAGCTGACAAGATTACACACATATATACTAAAATTGCGATATTTTCTACATTTTAAGACAGTTTTGGAAAACTTGTATGCTTTTTTACTCTTAAAGACGCAGTACCGTTTTTTCAGATTGGTTTTTTTTAACTAAATAAAGTGTTTTCAAGACTTTTTGTGGTTATTACTAGCCTGTTCAACATGTCTGACATTGAGGAAAGCCAATGTTCTATGTGTTTAGAAGCCATTGTGAAACCCCCACTTAAGATGTGTCCCTCATGTACTGAAAGGGCCTTACATTGCAAAGAACATATTTTAAGTGATAAAAGTATGTCTAGGAATGATTCTCAGTCTGAAGAGAATCAGGTTATGCCATCCAATTCTCCCCAAGTGTCACAACCTTTAATGCCCACTCAAGCGACGCCAAGTACATCTAGTGTGTCAAATTATTTTACCCTGCAAGATATGGCTGCAGTTATGTCTACTACCCTTACAGAGGTATTATCTAAACTGCCAGGGTTACAGGGTAAGCACAGTAGGTCTGGTATTAGAGTAAATTCTGAGCCCTCTGATGCTTTTTTTGGCCATTTCCGATGTACCCTCACAGTGTTCTGAGTTGGGGGTAGGGGAATTGCTGTCTGAGGGAGAACTTTCAGACTCAGGAAATGTGTTCCCTCAAACAGATTCAGATGTGACGGCCTTTAAATTTAAACTTGAACACCTCCGCATGTTACTCCGGGAGGTTTTAACGACTCTGGATGATTGTGACCCTATTGTAATACCACCAGAGAAATTGTGTAAAATGCATAAATATCTAGAGGTCCCTACTTACACTAAAGTTTTTCCGACCCCTTAAAGGATTTCGGACATTGTTACTAAGGAATGGGACAGACCAGGCATTCCGTTCTCTCCCCCTCCTACTTTTAAGAAAATGTTTCCCATATCTGACACCATTCGGGATTCCTGGCAGACGGTCCCTAAGGTGGAGGGAGCTGTTTCTACCCTGGCTAAGCGTACAACTATACCTATTGAGGACAGTTGTGCTTTCAAAGATCCTATGGATAAAAAAATTAGAGGGTCTTTTAAAGAAATTATTTATTCATCAGGGTTTCCTTCTTCAACCTATAGTGTGCATTGTTCCAGTTACTACTGCAGCAGCTTTTTGGTTTGAGGCTCTAGAGGAGTCTCTTAAGGTTGAGACCCCATTAGAAGATATTTTGGATAGAATTAAAGCTCTCAAGCTAGCTAATTCTTTTATTACCGATGCCGCTTTTCAAATAGCTAAATTAGCGGCAAAAAATGCAGGCTTTGCCATTTTAGCGTGTAGAGCGTTATGGCTTAAGTCTTGGTCTGCTGATGTCTCATCAAAATCTAAACTTTTAGCTATTCCTTTTAAGGGTGAGACCCTATTCGGGCCTGAACTTAAGGAAATAATTTCCAACATTACTGGAGGTAAAGGTCATGCCCTTCCTCAGGACAAGACTGTTAAAATGAACAAAAATGTTTTCGTTCCTTTCAAAACTTTAAAGGTGGATCCTCTACTTCCTCCTCCGCCACTAAGCAGGAGGGGAATTTTGCACAATCCAAGTCAGTCTGGAGACCTAACCAGACCTGGAATAAAGGTAAACAGGCCAAGAAGCCCGCTGCTGCTACCAAGCCCCGAGACTTTCTCTCTTTGCTCAGGCTTGGGCAAGAGACGTTCAGGATCCCTGGGCATTAGAAATCGTGACCCAGGGGTATCGACTGGAATTCAAGGAATTTCTCCCAAGAGGGAGATTTCATCTTTCACGTTTGTCTGTAGACCAGACAAAAAGAGAGGCGTTCTTACGCTGTGTAGAAGACCTATATACCATGGGTGTAATCTGCCCAGTTCCAAAACTAGAACAGGGGCAGGGGTTTTACTCAAATCTGTTTGTGGTTCCCAAGAAAGAGGGAACCTTCAGGCCGATTTTTGATCTCAAATGCCTAAAAAAAATTCTCAGAGTCCCATCGTTCAAGATGGAGACCATACGAACAATTTTACCAATGATCCAGGAGGGTCAATATATGACCACCGTGGATTTGAAGGATGCGTATCTTCACATTCCTATCCACAAAGATCATTACCAGTTTCTCAGGTTCGCCTTCCTGGACAAACACTATCAGTTTGTGGCCCTCCCTTTCGGGTTGGCCACAGCTCCCAGAATCTTCACAAAGGTGTTAGGGTCCCTTCTGGCGGTTCTAAGGCCGCGGGACATAGCAGTGGTGCCCTATCTGGATGATATTTTGATTCAGGCATCAACATACCATCTAGCCAAATCTCACACGGACATCGTGTTGGCTTTTCTAAGAACTCACGGGTGGAAGGTGAACATACAAAAGAGTTCACTAGTTCCACTGACAAGAGTTCCATTCCTAGGAACTCTGATAGACTCGGTGGACATGAAAATTTTTCTGACGGAGGTCAGAAAGTCAAAGATCCTAACTTCTTGCCGAGCACTTCATTCCATTCCTCGGCCATCAGTGGCGCAGTGTATGGAGGTCATTGGGTTAATGGTAGCGGCAATGGACATCGGTCCGTTTGCTCGCTTACATCTCAGACCACTGCAGCTGTGCATGCTCAGACAGTGGAATGGGGATTATGCGGATTTATCTCCTCAGATAAGTCTGGATCTAGAGACCAGAGACTCTCTTCTTTGGTGGTTGTCACAGGATCATCTGTCCCAGGGAATGTGCTTCCGCAGGCCAGCATGGGTCATAGTGACGACGGACTCCAGCCTCTTGGGCTGGGGTGCAGTCTGGAATTCCCTGAAGGGTCAGGGTATTTGGACTCAGGAGGAGTTCCTACTACCAATAAATATTCTGGAACTGAGAGCAATATTCAACGCGCTCCAAGCGTGGCCAGTCAGACAATATCACGACTGTAGCATATATCAATCGTCAAGGGGGAACAAAGAGTTCTCTAGCGATGACAGAAGTTTCCAAGATAATTCGATGGGCAGAGACTCACTCTTGCCATCTATCAGCAATCTATATCCCAGGAGTAGAGAACTGGGAAGTGGATTTTCTAAGTTGTCAGACTTTTCACCCGGGGGAGTGGGTGCTCCATCCGGAGGTGTTTGCGGCATTGATCAGTCAATGGGGCACACCGGAATTGGATCTGATGGCATCTCGCCAGAATGCCAAACTTCCTTGTTACGGGTCCAGATCAAGGGATCCCCAAGCAGTACTGATAGATGCTCTAGCAGTACCTTGGTCGTTCAACCTGGCTTATGTGTTTCCTCCTTTTCCTCTCCTACCTCGTCTGATTGCCAGAATCAAACAGGAGAAGGCTTCGGTAATCCTGATAGCGCCTGCGTGGCCACGCAGGACTTGGTATGCAGATCTAGTGGAAATGTCATCTCTGCCACCGTGGAAACTGCCACTGATACAGGACCTTCTAATCCAAGGTCCAACATCCAAATCTAAATTCTCTGCAGCTGACTGCCTGGAGATTGAACGCTTGATTTTATCTAAGCGTGGATACTCGGAGTCGGTCATTGATACCTTGATTCAGGCTCGCAAGCCTGTCACTAGGAAAATTTACCATAAGATATGGCGTAAATATCTTTATTGGTGTGAATCCAAGGGCTACTCATGGAGTAGAGTTAAGATTCCTAGGATTTTGTCCTTTCTCCAAGAAGGATTGGAGAAGGGATTATCAGCTAGTTCCTTAAAGGGACAAATTTCTGCTTTGTCAATTTTACTGCACAGACGTCTGGTGGAGGTCCCAGACGTTCAGTCTTTTTGTCAGGCTTTAGTAAGAATCAAGCCTGTGTTTAAACCTGTTGCTCCGCCATGGAGTTTGAATTTAGTTCTCAATGTTCTTCAAAGGGTTCCGTTTGAACCCATGCATTCCATAGATATTAAGCTTTTATCTTGTTTTTAGTTGCTATCTCTTCTGCTCGAAGAGTTTCTGAGCTTTCTGCGTTACAATGTGACTCGCCTTATCTTATATTCCATTCTGATAAGGTGGTTTTGCGTACTAAACCTGGATTCCTTCCTAAGGTTGTTTCAAATAAGAATATTAATCAGGAAATTGTTGTTCCTTCTTTGTGTCCTAATCCTTCTTCTAAGAAGGAGCGTCTGTTACATAACTTGGACGTGCTTCGTGCCTTGAAGTTTTACTTACAAGCGACCAAGGATTTCCATCAAACATCTTCTCTATTTGTTGTCTATTCTGGAAAGCGTAGGGGTCAAAAAGCTACGGCTACCTCTCTTTCTTTTTGGCTGAAAAGCATCATCCGTTTGGCATATGAGACTGCTGGACAGCAGCCTCCTGAAAAAATTACAGCTCATTCTACTAGAGCGGTGGCTTCCACATGGGCTTTTAAAAACGATGCTTCTGTTGAACAGATTTGTAAGGCTGCAACTTGGTCCTCCCGTCATACCTTTTCCAAATTTTACAAATTTGATACTTTTGCTTCTTCTGAAGCTATTTTTGGGAGAAAAGTTATTCAAGCAGTGGTGCCTTCCGTTTAGGTATCTGTCTTGTCCATCCCGTTCATCCGTGTCCTGTTGCTTTGGTATTGAATCCCACAAGTAATCCGTGGACTCGTCATATCTAGTAGAAGAAAACGAGATTCATGCTTAGATAAATTTATTTCTTCTACGATACGACGAGTCCACGGCCCTCCCTGTCATTTTAGACAGATTATTTTTTTGTTTTCAAACTTCAGTCACCTTTTTAGTTTCTCCTTTTTCTTCCTATACCTTCGGTCGAATGACTGGGGATTGGAGTCAAGGGAGGAGCTATATAGACAGCTCTGCTGTGGTGCTCTTTGCCACTTCCTGTTAGCAGGAGGATAATATCCCACAAGTAAGGATGAATCCGTGGACTCGTCGTATCGTAGAAGAAATCAATTTATCAGGTAAGCACAAGTTTCCTTATTTATGTGTTACTATGTGTATATACATATATATTTATGTGTTACTATGTGTATATACATATATATTTATGTGTTACTATGTGTATATACATATATATTTAGGTGTTACTATGTGTATATACAAAATTTTTTATGTGTTATTATGTGTATATACATATATATTTATGTGTTATTATGTGTATATACATATATATTTATGTGTTAGTATGTGTATATACATATATTTATGTGTTAGTATGTGAATATACAGATATATTTATGTGTTAGTATGTGTATATACATATTGTAAGGTGTTGGTTTCATGGGGGGAGTGTCAGGTCAGGCCGAAGCCGCGGGCCCACTGTACCACCTGAAGCAGATGTAGATTATCTGATAAGGATATCCTTAGAACAGACTCAGACCACGCAGCAATGATACAAAACTATTCTCCTTTATTGAAAGACACACAACATGTCTTATAGGCACCAATTACAGTGTACAGGGTTAACTTGATGACACGTTACGGCCGCGTCATTTTACACAGTTATACACAGTGTTATTCTGGAAACTTACTAGCTCTAAACAATCTCTATAGTCATAATAAGAAATGCATCTGCGAGAACAACAAGGTCGTTTGAACATCTTATTGAGATAGTACCCTCCTGGGCCTAGTGCCAGGGACATTTACAAGGTTAGCTAGCTTTGCAGAATAAAATGACAAGCATATATTTCTCACTACAGAATAACCCATTATGAAAAAGATTAATCATTACAAGATGGATGCAAAAGACAAAATGGCGCACAAGAACAAGATGGCGCTACTTATTCTAACAGAATAACATAAAAATAGACAGGCGCAGAAAATGAGGAAAGCCTTTAACAACAGTATGAGCCTAATACTACGGTAACAGAACTCTATGTGAGAATACTAGAGAGGAAAATATTCACATGGCGTGGTATAATTTAATAGGCCAATAGGGCACAATTTGTCACTGCATATAGGTGCGGCCCCTCCAATACTCTCCGTCTACCTTCCAGCATCCCTACAACTACCGGTCTATCTGCACAAAGACCCAACCAGCCCCCATCTACCCCCAAACAACGCTGCATATTTTATTTCTCCATCTGCATTGCTAGCACCACCCCAATATGTCCATCAGTTCTTTCTCCACAGTAAAGCCTGACATGGTAACAGCACAACTGTCTCTAGGTGGCCTCTGATCACTTTAAGAATAGTCTTTGTCCTCTTAGAGCGCTCCACCTTCCTCAGACACTTTGCTTTAAAACAGTTCATTTGCAGTAGGGGTGCTTATCCAGTGCTCTTCCGCAGGGAGATGCTGGACATCTGATGGTTTGTTCATGGGGTAGACAAGGCAACCAGTGGATCCCCATGGCAAGCAGACACTCGAGTCACAGGGAGTCTAAAAAGAAAACAGAAACAGTACAAGATGAGTACACACCACAATACAATCACAATTATGTCCAAATAAAACTTCTTTCATCTTTTTTTAAGCATCACAATTCCTTTAGCTTAACTCATCCTATGTCAAAACCAAGAAAAAAACATTGTTGATATATAATACAAACTAAATACATTGATACTTTTACAGAGAATAACTTACAGCTTCTCTATACAATTTAAAGGAAACTTCATGAATACTAAGCAAGTGAAAACTGCTAGACTCCATCAAGAGGCTGAATGGCTATGCTAAAACTTATGCTAAGACCTGCCCTGTAGCAAAAATGAAAAAAGAAAACAGTCAATAAAAATAAATGAATTTCTTTACACTGTCACTTTGAACTACTAAAAATAAAAGAACCTAGTGTTGTTTAATTCAGCACATCTACTATCTATAATGTTTATAATTCTCCAACCATGATCCTAATAGTCAACAAGCTCATCTGATATAAACACTACTAGTTTACTAATTATTTTATGCAACCTAAATTCTCTCACACTCCTGTATGAGGAAAGAATACAATCCTAACATCATTGAAAACTACAAAATCTTTTAAAAATAAACACATCTTTATGGTAAGATAAATCCTTTCTTTGACAAACATCAGGAATTACCAAATTCACTTAATAAAAAGGGAAAAAATACATTTGCTTTCATAAACTTTAATTATGCTATTCCCTAAATAAATATTTCTCTGTATAATTAATATAAACTTCTAGCTGAGACATGTCCGCTTTATGTTCTATAGGGTGAAGGGTCTAAAATATTCTGATATATTTCAGCATTTTCCTTACACTATAAAGGTGCAAACATATTGTTTATACTCAGTGGGCCATTCAATAGGGTACAATACTGCAAGATTTAGAGTTACGCTTATCTAAAGGGTTACTTTGTTTAAGTACATAAACTACAATGTGCACTAAGACCAATAAGGCATGCTTTTCTGTAGACAAAACTATATGACTTCTAATAACTAATATGATCAACAGAAAAAAACACCAATACAAGAGCATACAAAACAAGCAACATAAGTAAACAAGTTAAAACAATACTCCCCTAATTTAATTGGTTGACCCTGTAACAGCATAACAGGTCCTCAATATCAACCGGCAAGGCACAGTCCAGAGAAGGATAGTCTTTATGTTCTGATGACACACATCAGAGGAAACAGTCATGGATTACCCAGAGTCCAGTTCTGGGGCTGGTACCAGCCAGTGACGTGCAGTCATAGGAGGCAGGTGAGGCAGCGTCCTATGTGTGTAATTACACTTTTTTTTGTTATAATTTGTAATAAAAAAAATATATATATTTTTAATTTTTTTTTATTTATTTTTATTATTTTATTTGTATACCCTACCCCCCCCACCCCCCGCAACCACTATAAAATTCCACCTCAAATGCAAAGTATTCTTCTTTTTTTTTATTACTCATCCATATTGCGCAAGGAAGGGGAGGCTGTGAGCTGTTCAGCTGCCCTCCCGTTGCGCAATATGGATGTCTGAGGATTTTTTTCTTATGGGACCCGCAGAGACTGCCACCCAGTGGTTAAGTCTCTTAGTGCGGGGCCCATATCACTCCCAAGAGGCTGCTGTCTAAACGCCTCGGGAGCACAGCCAAGTGCCGCCAGCCAATCAGCGCTTGAAGTTGTGAGTGTCAGTGACGTCATCGTGGTCTGGACGTCCGGTAAGAGAGTCAGAGACACTAGACAAGAAGAGAGAGGCGTGCCGCATAGTGAGTGAGTGAGACTGTGGGTGTGGTGGGCAGTGGGCTAGTGAAGCGGCTTGACAATCATCAATGACATTGATAGCAGCGGAGCGCAGCCCTTAGCCGTTGCAGGCTGACCAGCACATTCATGACTACACGCAGCAGCCATTTGATTGCTTTACAGCAGTGCACTGAGTGAGAACGGAGTGAGACTCCACCTGCTTCCCCCTCGGCCCTCCGGTCCAGTCGTCAAGTTCAGAGTGACTCTACTGGCAGGCGGCAGCTGATTGTGGGTAGTTGTGAATTATTTTATAAGGATATTTTTACTGTTCCCTTACTCTCTAGCAGCTAGAGAGTAAGGGAGCAGTAAAAATATCCTTATAAAATAATGGCTTGTATATAGAATGTTGTGGGGCTGCAGCATTGCACATTTTTGTTTAAAAAAAATCCACTAATTTACTTGACTCACAGTCACTAATGCTGTACTTAGGCAAAACCTAACCCTCTCTATAAGAAATAAGAGATTGCAGTATTTTTTATTATTAGTTATATATTTTTAACTGCACACAATATTTTGTTGTTACTGAGGTTTGAAAAAAATAAATTTTGGAAAATGCATATGTGTTACTGAGCACTGGCAGACAGTGACACATATTACTAAGAAAGTGCAGAGATGTCTTTTAAAATGCTAAAGTAATAGAAGTAAATAATATTTTAATGCACATAATCTTTCTTCCAACATATAAATGGATGGGTGTAAAACATTGTTGCTTAAAATGGTTAATTCTGCACTATGAGAGCAGTCAAATCACCTGTCAGACTACTGAGATTTATTCTTCTCCTATTCCTTTTACAACAAACCCTCACCTTACTTTTACTACATACATTACATGATTCAATAAAAAATATAGTCTAGCTGCAATCTAGTAGTAGACTAAAATATAAAATATGTAGTTCAGAGATTACTTTTCTATATAACTATTTCAAATACCAGTATATTTTTTATTGAATTATGTAATGTATGTAGTAAAAGTAAGTTGAGGGTTTGTTGTAAAAGGAATACGAAAAGAATAAATCTCAGTAGTCTGACAGGTGATTTGACTGCTCTCATAGTGCAGAATTAACCCTTTTAAGCAACAATGTTTTACACCCATCCATTTATATGTTGGAAGACAGAATATGTGCATTAAAATATTATTTACTTCTATTACTTTAGCATTTTAAAAGACATCTCTGCACTTTCTTAGTAATATGTGTCTGCCAGTGCTCACTAACACATATGCATCTTCCAAAATTTATTTTTTTCAAACCTCAGTAACAACAAAATATTGTGTGCAGTTAAAAATATATAACTAATAATAAAAAATACTGCAATCTCTTATTTCTTATAGAGAGGGTTGGGTTTTGCCTAAGTACAGCATTAGTGTGAGTCAAGTAAATTAGTGGATTTTTTTAAACAAAAATGTGCAATGCTGCAGCCCCACAACATTCTATATACAAGCCATTTTACATAGCAAAAGTATATTTGTACAGCATAGTTAACATAACAAAATAAATCTAAGCAAATGTTAACATGGTTTGAAAGCAAGAGAAAACATGCAGCTTTATTCTGTATTTTTTTATTTGTAATTATTAGCATTTACTTATTTTCAACATTCCCAGAAAAAAAAGCCAAAAAAAAATATGGCCGGAATCAGTAGTCAGTTCACCTTTTCAGGGTGTTTCCTGCATTGGTGCTGGGTTTCCATAAGGTAACCCACAGACACGCATGGTGCACCCCTCTCGCAAGGGATGATGGTAAAATCCCAATGTTTTCCAACAGATGCTGTAGGAACAGGCATCACGGCAAATGAACTGGTGTAGCTGGGATTTAGTGTCTTTGTGTTTTTATTGATTAATCTGATTGGAAGTCTCTCAGCCATTTTTGAGCGCTTAATTACTAATATATACTGTGTGAGTGTGTGTACTGTGTATATAAACATTTATTGTGTGCGCCATCCTTTTGTAATGCAGAATTTGCAAGGTTTTCAAATAGATTTTAATGTGATCAAATTTAAATACTACATGAACAGTCATGCTATGCACTTTGTAAGGGAACTCTATAGTTTGCAAGGGACACAATGTTCTAATAAAATGCTCTAACAAATCTATCACTTTAATTTTCTTTTCTTTTAACCCCCTACTAGCAGGTGTCAGCTATTGCTTACAAATAAAATAGCTAGATAAGATTGATACAGTTTTTAATGGCTTTATTCATTTATCACTCATCTGGCTTTTTTTTGTAAGCAATATTTTTTTTTTTTTTTTAAATGATATATAATAATAGAGAGACATATGGTATATTAGGTTTATTTATTTTTTATTATGTCCTGGAAATACTGAAAATCCCAAGATCTGTGGGTCTATCTGTGTGTGTGTGTGTGGGGGGGGGGTGTCTGTGTTGTGTGGAGGGGGGTCTGGCTGAGTATTTGTTTCTGGCTGTCACTGTGTGTTTCTGGCTGTGTGTGGGTGGATCAATCTCTCTGTGTGTGGGTGGGTCAGTCTGTGTGTGTGGGGGGTCAGTCTGTGTGTGTGGGGTCTGTCTGTGTGTGGGGGTCTGTCTGTCTGTGTCCAGTACTTGTGTTATGTGCTATTTCCCATGATGCTCAGCCTGCATTTCAGCTGGCTGAGCATCATGAGAAATGTAGTTCCAAAACCTCAGGAGGGTCACAATGCCCTCCTGAGGGCATTGTACTAGAGGTTAACATACCTAACACTTTTCAGGTGTGAAATACTTGTTGGTGCCAGTAATTTAGTGATATATATGTGTGTGTATATATATATATATATATTATGTGTGTGTGTGTGAGATTCTTGTGTGTATCATGGCGAGTGCCTCACCTGCCTCTGACCTCACCGCACGTCACTGGTACCAGCATGCAATGCAAAGAATGGATCCAAAGATAGTTCAGCAACTTTTACTGCAGTATGGTGGTTAAAACAAGCTTGACAAAAACAGAATTTATGTTTACCTGATAAATTACTTTCTCCAACGGTGTGTCCGGTCCACGGCGTCATCCTTACTTGTGGGATATTCTCTTCCCCAACAGGAAATGGCAAAGAGCCCAGCAAAGCTGGTCACATGATCCCTCCTAGGCTCCGCCTACCCCAGTCATTCGACCGACGTTAAGGAGGAATATTTGCATAGGAGAAACCATATGATACCGTGGTGACTGTAGTTAAAGAAAATAAATTATCAGACCTGATTAAAAAACCAGGGCGGGCCGTGGACCGGACACACCGTTGGAGAAAGTAATTTATCAGGTAAACATAAATTCTGTTTTCTCCAACATAGGTGTGTCCGGTCCACGGCGTCATCCTTACTTGTGGGAACCAATACCAAAGCTTTAGGACACGGATGATGGGAGGGAGCAAATCAGGTCACCTAGATGGAAGGCACCACGGCTTGCAAAACCTTTCTCCCAAAAATAGCCTCAGAAGAAGCAAAAGTATCAAACTTGTAAAATTTGGTAAAAGTGTGCAGTGAAGACCAAGTCGCTGCCCTACATATCTGATCAACAGAAGCCTCGTTCTTGAAGGCCCTCAGAATGTCGTCCAAGTAAGGTACTACAGCAATGCCCCTTGGTCTTAGCACAGCTAGAAGGGACCCTAGTACCTTTGTGAAAATCCTTGGAGCAGTGGCTAATCCGAAAGGAAGCGCCACGAACTGGTAATGCTTGTCCAGGAATGCGAACCTTAGGAACCGATGATGTTCCTTGTGGATAGGAATATGTAGATACGCATCCTTTAAATCCACCGTGGTCATGAATTGACCTTCCTGGATGGAAGGAAGAATTGTTCGAATGGTTTCCATCTTGAACGATGGAACCTTGAGAAACTTGTTTAAGATCTTGAGATCTAAGATTGGTCTGAACGTTCCCTCTTTTTTGGGAACTATGAACAGATTGGAGTAGAACCCCATCCCTTGTTCTCCTAATGGAACAGGATGAATCACTCCCATTGTTAACAGGTCTTCTACACAATGTAAGAATGCCTGTCTTTTTATGTGGTCTGAAGACAACTGAGACCTGTGGAACCTCCCCCTTGGGGGAAGCCCCTTGAATCCCAGAAGATAACCTTGGGAGACTATTTCTAGTGTCCAAGGATCCAGAACATCTCTTGCCCAAGCCTGAGCGAAGAGAGAGAGTCTGCCCCCCACCAGATCCGGTCCCGGATCGGGGGCCAACATTTCACGCTGTCTTGGTAGCAGTGGCAGGTTTCTTGGCCTGCTTTCCCTTGTTCCAGCCTTGCATTGGTCTCCAAGCTTGCTTGGCTTGAGAAGTATTACCCTCTTGCTTAGAGGACGTAGCACTTTGGGCTGGTCCGTTTCTACGAAAGGGACGAAAATTAGGTTTATTTTTGGCCTTGAAAGGCCGATCCTGAGGAAGGGCATGGCCCTTACCCCCAGTGATATCAGAGATAATCTCTTTCAAGTCAGGGCCAAACAGCGTTTTCCCCTTGAAAGGAATGTTAAGTAGCTTGTTCTTGGAAGACGCATCAGCTGACCAAGATTTCAACCAAAGCGCTCTGCGCGCCACAATAGCAAACCCAGAATTCTTAGCCGCTAACCTAGCCACTTGCAAGGTGGCGTCTAGGGTGAAAGAATAAGCCAATTTGAGAGCATTGATTCTGTCCATAATCTCCTCATAAGGAGGAGAATCACTATCGACCGCCTTTACCAGCTCATCGAACCAGAAACATGCGGCTGTAGCGACAGGGACAATGCATGAAATTGGTTGTAGAAGGTAACCCTGCTGAACAAACATCTTTTTAAGTAAACCTTCTAATTTTTTATCCATAGGATCTTTGAAAGCACAACTATCTTCTATGGGTATAGTGGTGCGTTTGTTTAAAGTGGAAACCGCTCCCTCGACCTTGGGGACTGTCTGCCATAAGTCCTTTCTGGGGTCGACCATAGGAAACAATTTTTTAAATATGGGGGGAGGGACGAAAGGAATACCGGGCCTTTCCCATTCTTTATTTACAATGTCCGCCACCCGCTTGGGTATAGGAAAAGCTTCTGGGAGCCCCGGGACCTCTAGGAACTTGTCCATTTTACATAGCTTCTCTGGGATGACCAAATTGTCACAATCATCCAGAGTGGATAATACCTCCTTAAGCAGAGCGCGGAGATGTTCCAACTTAAATTTAAACGTAATCACATCAGGTTCAGCTTGTTGAGAAATGTTCCCTGAATCTGTAATTTCTCCCTCAGACAAAACCTCCCTGGCCCCATCAGACTGGTTTAGGGGCCCTTCAGAACCATTATTATCAGCGTCGTCATGCTCTTCAGTATCTAAAACAGAGCAGTCGCGCTTACGCTGATAAGTGTGCATTTTGGCTAAAATGTTTTTGACAGAATTATCCATTACAGCCGTTAATTGTTGCATAGTAAGGAGTATTGGCGCTCTAGATGTACTAGGGGCCTCCTGAGTGGGCAAGACTCGTGTAGACGAAGGAGGGAATGATGCAGTACCATGCTTACTCCCCTCACTTGAGGAATCATCTTGGGCATCATTGTCATTGTCACATAAATCACATTTATTTAAATGAGAAGGAACTCTGGCTTCCCCACATTCAGAACACAGTCTATCTGGTAGTTCAGACATGTTAAACAGGCATAAACTTGATAACAAAGTACAAAAAACGTTTTAAAATAAAACCGTTACTGTCACTTTAAATTTTAAACTGAACACACTTTATTACTGCAATTGCGAAAAAATATGAAGGAATTGTTCAAAATTCACCAAAATTTCACCACAGTGTCTTAAAGCCTTAAAAGTATTGCACACCAAATTTGGAAGCTTTAACCCTTAAAATAACGGAACCGGAGCCGTTTTTAACTTTAACCCCTTTACAGTCCCTGGTATCTGCTTTGCTGAGACCCAACCAAGCCCAAAGGGGAATACGATACCAAATGACGCCTTCAGAAAGTCTTTTCTATGTATCAGAGCTCATCACACATGCGACTGCATGTCATGCCTCTCAAAAACAAGTGCGCAACACCGGCGCGAAAATGAGGCTCTGCCTATGATTTGGGAAAGCCCCTAAAGAATAAGGTGTCTAAAAAAGTGCCTGCCGATATAATCTTATCAAAATACCCAGATAAAATGATTCCTCAAGGCTAAATATGTGTTAATAATGAATCGATTTAGCCCAGAAAAAGTCTACAGTCTTAATAAGCCCTTGTGAAGCCCTTATTTACTATCTTAATAAACATGGCTTACCGGATCCCATGGGGAAAATGACAGCTTCCAGCATTACATCGTCTTGTTAGAATGTGTCATACCTCAAGCAGCAAGAGACTGCTCACTGTTCCCCCAACTGAAGTTAATTCCTCTCAACAGTCCTGTGTGGAACAGCCATGGATTTTAGTAACGGTTGCTAAAATCATTTTCCTCATACAAACAGAAATCTTCATCTCTTTTCTGTTTCTGAGTAAATAGTACATACCAGCACTATTTTAAAATAACAAACTCTTGATTGAATAATAAAAACTACAGTTAAACACTAAAAAACTCTAAGCCATCTCCGTGGAGATGTTGCCTGTACAACGGCAAAGAGAATGACTGGGGTAGGCGGAGCCTAGGAGGGATCATGTGACCAGCTTTGCTGGGCTCTTTGCCATTTCCTGTTGGGGAAGAGAATATCCCACAAGTAAGGATGACGCCGTGGACCGGACACACCTATGTTGGAGAAAGGTCTTTTATCTTCATTTTTTCTCTGTAAAAGGTTTACTTGCATTCAATCTTCAATCTTTGGAAGAGTGCACTTATGGAATTTTATCTGTACAGATTTTACCTAAATATGGAAACTCAAAAATAATTCAGTTAGTGTCTTTAATCTCCGGATACAACTGCATGATCTCATCCTGCAAATACAAATATTGTGTTAAGAACAAAATAGAAGAATAAAAACATTTTAGGTTCCCTTTCTTACTTAAAATAATAATCACCTAACTCACACAAAGATACTCAACAATACTTCCCCCTTGTTTACGTGAAACATCCCATGTGGCACGCAAACACAATATAACAATAAACCAAAAGACAAATCATGCACTCCACTCATGCATGCAGAATACTATTCTCAATAGCAAGCCACATCAAATACACCTCACTATTCAATATGCCATTCATACAGCATGCTTCCACACGCAGTCACAAAAGAGAAAAACATAACAATCTCTTAGAAAACATTTAAAACCACTTGTCCATGCCACACAACAAAACATTAACTGCCGACACAAACTTTAAACAACCACAATTAACCTAAAAGTCAACACCTATACTGACATTCCCTGAAACACAGCACAAAACACTACACAGAATTAAAAACATCCAATAAGAACCATCTATACCCTGGCTCTGCAACGTCTACTATGCACAAGACTTTGATATCATACTAATGATGCAATCACTACACATGCTCAATAAACTCCAGTTGCATATTTACACATAAAATCCCGAACCATAAACTTACAAAGGAACACACAAACACACCTAATTATCCTATTTTGGGAAAGATCAGATAACCAAGGTACAGCCACAGTTCTATTTAGCTCCTGCCCGCATGCACCATGCAAATCCACTGTGAAATAAATCATATGTTACACAAATAACTTGTGAAAAAAAACCTCTAGAATCCAGTCTATACTTTTACATATCCAGAATTTTAACAACAACACAATTATTGGATCTAACTCTGTTTATAATTTGATATTCACCATTCTGCAGCTCTCTAGCCAAATATAACAATTGCATATAGCACAAAAAATGAGCTTTCTTCAAAAGAATAATAATAAAATTTCCCCTTTAAATTATTCCCAATGATCCATTGGCCTTACTTATAATAAAAATGTATACTGACGTTCATTAAATAGCCTAAGCAAGCATAAGCAGCATAAAAACACACTCACAGTGGGATGCAGGCTAGTTAAAGGGACATTTTACCCAAATTAAAAATTACCTTTAATTGAAACTGCTGACACAGTAAAATATACTAGTGTTGGGCTTACAGTAAACCTCATTGTCTTCTCTGTAAATATTTCCTTAAAATCTCAGATGTTATATCAGTTTGCCTGTATCCCTTTAAATATTTTCACTCCTCTGTCTTTTTATTTTGTTGTCTTTTTTTCGCTAGTCTCACAGATCGCAACCCTAAGATTGTAGACAACTTATCAATTCAGTTTGCATTACAGAGAGAATTCAGTTACACTGCAAAATAAATATCTGCTATCTAAACGGCAGATTTAAAAAGAATAATACAAAGAAAGGTCTCAAAAAATATATTTTGCAAACTACTAATACAGTGTTATTGCTGCTTCTGAAATCCTTTCACATGAGTGAACTGGTCCTTTAAATAATAAAATGACAATTTTCTATTGCTCCGTCTACGCACTGAGCTCTGATTTTACAGACAAATATAAGATAAGGATTATCCGAAATTCAACCCATTACAATTTACATCATATATACACAAACTTGCAAATGCAACTTCTCCTACATTTTAAACTATTCAGCTTGTATAACAAGCCATTGACAATACATTAATATCAAAACTATGTTACAGTGGACTGTCCCTTTAAGGACTTACCATTTATCACGTAAATTACATATGTATACCCTAACCATAATTTAGGCTGCTTGTATGATTTACCACACAAATTCCACTTCTGTACTGTATCATGACCTGCATATTAATTTACTTGCAACAGAAACGGACCCAAATACCTTTAGATAAATCTAATGACATACAGTCCATAATACAGCAAAGAAGCAGAACTCCAATGGCAAACCAGAAAAACTCTCATATTTACTAGAGCGTGACAAAAATCACACACACCATCGCACTTTCAAAGTCGTTAGTTACTTCACTTGCAAAAACAATATATTTATATGCCGCAACAGGTGGACAGTTTTTATATTTACATACAACAATTATCACTTAACACTAAAACTGCACATATAACACACATACTTAAAACATGCTGTTGACTTTAAAATAGTTATAAAAATAACACTACAAAATACCTCCTTACAACGTCTGATTTCCCAGCAAAGAAACAGAAAGAAAATATTTTTTTTTACAGCGATACACTAACACAAGCCCATCTCATCTCGCATACCAGAATTCACTCCCCCCTTTTTTTTCTTTTTTCCTCCTCCGGAAAAAAAATATTCCATAACATACCAAAGACACATAAAAATACAATAAGATCAACTTTCCACCAAATTTACAATGTATTTGAAAGTCTCCGAATTTGCAAAGAATGGCCATCTCCCCACAAATTGAGAAAACATTTCAAAACAGGATAAAAACATCCTCCGTTCCTTTTTTTTTGTTTATTTTGTTATTCTGTTGATCTAAGCAACTCTTTGACACATAATAACAGACACATTACACATGACACATCAAAATATACAAAATTTCCTTTTCATTACTGCAAACAAAGAGAGAGAAAGAGTTTTACCAACGGAGCTGCTGTAACAGTTTTTTCTCTGTTCTCTGATCTGTGTGTGCGCTCGGTGTCGGCCCCCCTTCTTTGCCCACTACATTCTTTAACACAGAGATTTCTCTTTGAATCTACACAGCAGTGCTTACTAACAGTGGGTTTTTTTATGATCCCCCTCCCTTTCTCGAGTGGATGCAGTATGTCTCTCTGCTTGAAATGTTTCCGTCTTTAACAGAAACTGTTAACCCTTTTGTAGACATTAAATATGTAATCTTCTCTGTGCATTATTATCTATAAATAGATCCCATTCCTCAACACAATAATAGCAACAATAATAAAATGCACAGCCACTTAATATTTTCTAAGCACAGCACAATTTTATAGCACTAAAGAGCAAATAAGCAAAGCAAAGCATCAGATATCAAACATTAGATCCAGGTGGGTAACAAAACTCTATTATAGGAATGGATATGGAAAACGTCAACACACGTGATACTCAAACTCACTGTCACAAGGCAATGCCACGTTGCATGCCAACTTTTATCTTGCGCGCTTGCCAGACAGGACTGCAATACCTGTCTTAACCTAGCCCAGGACTGTAAACCTGGCTATAGGGATTATCACAAGTGCCCGCAGGACTAAGAACCTCGGCACAACCCCCTGCACTCAATTGCAGGAATCCCTTTTAACCCTTTATCATATATTACCAACACCTATTACATGACTAAATTTAGGTTCAGATTCACAGAGGGAAAGCAGAGTAAAAACACTCATACTTACCGACTGCGAATCCCACAAGTTGACACCAGAAACTGTAAGGTGTTGGTTTCATGGGGGGGAGTGTCAGGTCAGGCCGAAGCCGCGGGCCCACTGTACCACCTGAAGCAGATGTAGATTATCTGATAAGGATATCCTTAGAACAGACTCAGACCACGCAGCAATGATACAAAACTATTCTCCTTTATTGAAAGACACACAACATATCTTATAGGCACCAATTACAGTGTACAGCGTTAACTTGATGACACGTTATGGCCGCGTCATTTTACACAGTTATACACAGTGTTATTCTGGAAACTTACTAGCTCTAAACAATCTCTATAGTCATAATAAGAAATGCATCTGCGAGAACAACAAGGCCGTTTGAACATCTTATTGAGATAGTACCCTCCTGGGCCTAGTGCCAGGGACATTTACAAGGTTAGCTAGCTTTGCAGAATAAAATGACAAGCATATATTTCTCACTACAGAATAACCCATTATGAAAAAGATTAATCATTACAAGATGGATGCAAAAGACAAAATGGCGCCCAAGAACAAGATGGCGCTACTTACGCTAACAATAATTCCTAACACATATATATTTATGTGTTAGTATGTGTATATACATTGTCAAGGTATTTGAAATATTATTAAATAATATATAGAAATATATTTAACTTTATCTAATAAATCTGTGGATGTGAACATGGTCTGTAGGACAAAGGATTAGATCTCCCCCACTCCAATTGCACAGGAGACATTCTTGGCTGAAAGGAGAACAAAGGATTATCTCTGGCAGATCTCACACACTCAATATGTTAAATTATGCAATTGTATAATTTAGCAAGGAACTAAAATATAACATAGTTTCAGGATACAGGCAAATATATGGAGACGAAATGTCTGAATTACCCTTTTGGAACTGATCAAAATCATGGAGAGGCAGCTTTTATGCACATGGTGTTAATTTTTAAATCCACATCTGCACTGCTGGCTAAACAGGAAATATGCTGTTTTAAAGACTCTTACAACTACTCGTGGATTGACCCCATGTGGTGAGTATGAGACAAAAAGTCTGGCAACTGAAGTTACTGAAAAGTTAGAATGTTAGGATAATACAGTGAAGGCCCATGACTTACATTATGATTTCAAAACAACTGTATATATTTTAATGGATATGAGATGTATATATATATATATATATATATATATATATATATATATATATATATATATATATATGTATATATATGTGTATGTTTTTAAAGCATGAATATCTTAGCCTCTGTGTGTTTAAGAACATGAATAGATGTTTATGGACCTGAAGAGAAGTGATTATTAACATTTATTTTTATTTCAGATCTACATAGACAGGATTCACTTGGAATACAGTACAATACTGAATTAAAAATAAGCTATTATTCACATATAAATGCCAGGATACCGATAACATTGTAATGCATTTTAAACTAATAATTAGCAGTATTAAATTACCTAAATAAAATAAAATGTTAATAATATAACATATTTGGTATCAGAATAATCAGAAAAAAAATAACCTAATATTAACCATCTGTAATTGGGGTTATATATGATTAATGCAGAGAGTGTGATCTGATTAAATAACCATTTTATGAAAGAAATTTTTTTTTTAACTTGCTTAAAAATGTTAGAGATGGTCTTGTTGTATTTGTTTGTTTGTACGTCTGCTGCCACCTGGTGTTATGTTGCGAGAACTACAGCCAGAAGGTTCTCTCTGGTTGTTAAAAGTGAAATTTCCAAGGGCCAATCCGATTTAGACTTCCCAGATAACCAATGGGAAGGTCAGCTCCCGCAGGGCCACCCACAATTTACCAGTGATGGGAAAACCAAATAAAAAGTGAATGCAATGGAGAGAAAGGGACAGATTTTCTGCTGAAGCTAAAACTTGTAACTGGTTCCTGCTGGACGCGAGATACCACTTTACTTGAGCAAAGCTAATCTACCCTTCTCATTGATTGCGATATACACTTATTGGTGATCTGAGGTAAAATAATTCCTACCAAGAAATATTGGATATCGACTGCTTTTTACTTTGGTAACGTATTCAAGGTTTTGTAAGATAAGTTATATGCATAGTCAATTTGTATTTAATAGATTTAAAGAAACAGTGTGTTTTAATTAGCATTTCACAGCCTATATATATATTGTTTAAATCTGCGTCTGATTGACCAAGTAACTCATCTATGCAAGTTCTGATATTGTCAGTTAATTTTGTATTAGGATAAATTGCAGTTAAATAGCAGAATATATATTATCCTATTGTTTTATAAACACTGTTTAGAATTGTATTGCTTGGATGTTAAAGGTTTTTAGTCCCATTGTGTTAAATAAATAAAAGGCTGAATTGTGAAGGTATATTTTTCTGGGTTTTGTAAGAAGGATAGCATATCTTAAGAGTTGGTTTTAACGCATATAAACTTTTATTTAGTTTCCTTTTACTGCAAATATAGTTCAATATGTTTATGGATATTAACTAAATAAAAGAATTCAGATATTTATATTAATTGTATGGTCTAGTAGGTGCATGGTTGATAAGGGTTTCTATTTATTTGTATTGTGTTTATAACCCTGCCATAAACTTATATATATTATTTGGATAGCACTACTAAGATTTTCATAAATATACTGACATAATAATTGGAGGCACTTTTTCTGAGATTTATTAATATTCCATCATAATTGATATAATATATTTGTAAGTAAATAGAAATTATTATAAAAGAGAAAAAAAAAGAGAAAAAAAAAAAATTCATATTTCGATATTGATATTTTGAAGATATAATTTTTTTTGAAAAGTTGAAATATTAATTTTCATATTTCGAGATTGACATTAATATCTTGAAATATTATTAAAGATTAATTTTGAAAAATTAATAAAAATATTAATTTTTCATATTTCAAAATTAATCAAAAATATTGATTTTTCATATTTTCAAAGTTAATCAAAAATATTAATTTTTCGTATTTCGGAATATTAATTTTTCATATTTCAAAATTAATAATATTTTTTTGAAATATAAAATTTTTCCTTCTCTCTTTTTATTGGCAAAAATTGTATTAGCATTTTAGTTAAATAAATACTAAACCAATACAATAATGTCTGTAGCCAGAAGTGACTCATTTAATTCTATACATAGCAATGAAATTGGTCCCATTACAATACCCATTACTAAAGGTCAGGTCCTTAAGAAAGATATCTTAAGTTACATTAAAGGGAAGTTAAATATTGCTGGTGAATTAAATGATTTTGTGGATATGCTTGAAACTAGGGCTAAAAATATTACCGTTAATAATAATATGTGGAATGAAGAGAATGAATTCTTCCAGGAATTATTAATGATTAATCAATGCAAAGATCCCAAAAAGCGAGAAAAACTAATACTAAAATCTTGGCCCCTTCTAATATGCATAATTGACGAAATGTCGTTTTGTGTCACAGACAAACGATTGCAAATACAGGAGCTAGAAAATAGTATTCGTTCCTCGCGCAGACGCGAAGAGGGTTTAAAAACAGCCAAAAATAAAATGGATGAATTTGCCCAAAACCTAGCCACCTTAGATAAGCACAATATGGACTTAATCGCACAGATACAAGATTTAAATAAACAGCTTGCGCAAAGCCAGAGAGAATTAAGCGATTTAAAAAGGTCATATCGCCATAATGAAAACCCCTATATTAGCAATGAGAATAATACAGATAATGCTAACTCCTTTAGCGAACGCGTCAGGGACGAGGTACGAAAATATATAGAACAACATAGACAAATGACCCCTAACGGGTCAGAAGTAGATTTCCCAAATAGACAATCCCCTCAGGATGTAAATCCAGAGGACAGCTGTAGCGCAGCTGATGCGGGGGAGGGAAACTCTAACAGAGAGTCCCAAAATAAGTCTGATAAAGTCTATGATTCCCATAAAATAATCACCTTCGTACAACGCGCAGTACCTATATTCTCCAATAAGGGAACAACATCTGTAATTGATCATTTACAGGCTTTTGAAAATGCGTTAGCTATAATGAATGTTACAAGTGAGAAATTGAAAATTGAATTTCTACCTTGGGTATTTGACAGTAAGCATCACAAATTCTTTGCCTCACTAAAGGATATGAATATTCATTCCTGGAATGGGGTAAAACGACAATGCAGAAAAGAATTCGGGCAATATCGCACTAAAACTGCCGCGAAGATAGCGGTATATGGTTTAAAGTGTCGTGCGAATCAGAGTCCAATCGAATTCCTTTCTGTATTGAAAAATGCGTACAGTATGGCTGAAGATAATCCCAAATTTGACGGCTCAGAATTTGTAAATTTATTTTTTGAAGCACTGCCTACACCCATCAAAATTAACTTAGCTAGAGATTTTGATGAGGACTGCTCATTGGAATGGCTGATCAAAGAGAGTACAAAATTATACTCTATTCAGCAGTCCAGTGAGCAGGGGGTTAAAAAGGAATCAAAACCCAAAATTGTAGCAGAAACTAGGGTGTCACCTAAACCCCTCAATTTGGAGTCTAACAAGAGAACTTATGCAGAGGTGGCCAGTCAAAACAGGCCATCTCCACAGAGGTTTAATTCTGCCCCTCCCCCTACACAGGTTGAGGCGCAGGGAGACTATAACCAAAGTGGGGGACATAATCAGGTGAATAATTACTCACAAAGAGAATACTCACCAAATAATTGGTATCCGCGCAAGGGTAGATACAATAGACGGCAAAGATATTCTCAGGGTAACCAGACACCCCAGGTATATAATGCTCCCCAAAGTACTAATGCTGAACAAGCTGAACCCCAGGGGCAACCACGCCAGAATAGAAATAGTGGCCCTGATTCTGAGGGAACCCAATGGTCCAGGAATCAGTACAATGGGGCACCAAGAGATAGGCCCAGGGGTAGAGGTAACTTGTACAATCAGGTAGATATGCTGTTTACCCAATTAAATCGGTTGAGCGAACAAATCGCTAATATGAGTCAAAAATCTACGGCTCAGCAACCGAACAATACTTTTTTAGGGGTATAGCCAGTGGTCAGCAGTGGACCACAGGCACAGTCATAAATACTGCAGTATCACCTGAAGGGGAGGGGAGAGATATACAAAATGTAGTAATAAATATCAATGATACTAATCATGTTATCTCCCCACAGACCGGAAACGGACAAATTAGCTGTGACAATGAGCGACATCAGCCGGGAAAAATTAACCAAACTTTTCCTCTGCAGTGTTCTCTTAACATTATTTCCACAGATGCAGTACACAAGAACCCAGCTGACCTTGTCATAGGGGAAACAGGTAGGTATGAAATTTCCTCTGCATCGAATGACACAGCGGATCCAGGTAAAATGTGGCGAAGCCCACAGATGTACAAGAATGCAAATTTTATGTGTGAAATGATAGAAACTGCAGGAAGATATTATGTACTAGTTGAGCTGCAAGATTCAGTCTCCAACCCTATCAGGGGATTAATTGACACTGGGTCACAGGCAACTATCTTATCCCACAGGTACTACACACAGCTAAATGAGCTAACACCCCACAAACCTAAAATAAAAGAATTTGACGGTTCTCTAATAGGTGTTGGGGGTGACTCCCTAAAAGTCTACGGTACTGCCTGGTTAAAATTTAAATTGGGGAACAGGGTCATAAGACACCCTGTCATTATAGTGGATCTGCCAACTGATCGTTTAATTATTGGTAGTGATCTCCTGAAACGATTAAGCACCATAATTGATTGCATAAATAATGTAATTTGGTCGCAAGTTAAACGGCCTATCAATTATGAAAAATCTGGTATATCTCGCACCCGACACAGCTGTCACGTGGTGGAAGAGAAACCAGATGCTGTGGAGATTCATTTCAGGAATAACTCTACACCTGAAATCACTATTCTACAAATAGATGATCAGACTCCTTTTAGTGGCTCTGATGGTAATACTTTTAAAATATCGCCTGGAAAGATAGCGAATATTTCCCTAGATAGCGATGTATTAACCATATCACTCCACAAGGGGGATCATAAAATCCCTAAGGGGGGAGGCCACACTCAATACCTCACAGGGATTGAGAGAGTTAAAGAGGATCTATTTATCCCTCTACAAGTGCATGACCTTGGTAAAACCAAGTATGCTAAAATAAATTTAAAACAGGAAGCTAGCTATATAAGCGAAGGTTTATTAGCGCAGATAGCTGAACCTAAAGTGATTAAATATCTTTCTCCCCAAGACCACTGCGTCAACGGCCTGGATGACAGGTCTGAAAGCTATAACATCACAGCTAAGTGCTTATTATCTATCTCTATTGGTAATAAATCAGTGAAGCACCTGTTTTTAGTTTTAAATACTCCCAATAATCAAATATACATTGGCAATGATATCTTACATAGATATGCCATACAAATAGATTTGATTAATTCTTGCCTCTGGAGCAGGTTAAAGGGGGACCCTGAAGTATTTCAGGATGAAAATGCAGCCCTGAAATCAAACCAGCAATTGCCATATGCTGTGAATATGCAGGTATCTAGCAATGTTATAATTCCTGCTGGGGCTGATAAATTTCTTTTACCCTTACAGGTAAAGAGAGGACAGAAATTAAAAACTTCTGAAACACTGATTTGCCTCTCCCATAGAATACAAAATCTAGGTGTCACAGTGACTTACACTCCTATGGTGAATATTGGAACTGTTCCAATACATATTATTGTGCATAACATGACCCCACAGGATATAACATTATCCAAGGGAACTACCATAGGATATGCACTGGAATCAAGTTATTACACTTTTGGATTCCAGAATAATGTAATTGGGCTAATACCTGAAGGATACCTAACTGAAGAACAATTAATAGAACAATCCTTTGCATCTATGCCAGAGGGTCTATTTAATGTTCAGTCTATTTATCCCTTCAGCTCAGAGGAAGGCATCTGTAAAATTGAAGAAGCCTCTCTAGTGTTTGATCAGCCAATCAAACAGCAAGATTACCCCAATACCCAGAGTCATGGGAGCAATGTAAATTATAATCAAGGGGATCTCACCTCTAGGTTGGAAGAAGCCTATGAAATAGGACAGCCTGAAATCTTTCCAGGATTTCAGCAAATAGTCGAAGAGCAAATATCCTTAGCTAATGGCTGTTCCAGCGAGGACGAACGCCAACAGCTGCGAGAACTCCTAATGGAATACAAGGATATTTTCGCTAAGGATTCTTATGACTGTGGTACTACAGACTTGCACATTGCAAGAATACAAACAGATCCTGATGCGCCACCTGTATTTGTCAAACAATACAGACTTCCCTTAGCCTCATATGATTCTCTTGCAGAGATCATAAGGAATTTGGAAGAAAGAGGTATTATCAGACAGGTGCACAGCTCTTATAATAATCCTATTCTAGGTGTCCTTAAGCCCAATGGACAATGGCGTTTGTGTGCTGACTTAAGACAGCTAAACAAACGAGTATACATGTCTGGCTGGCCTGTACCATACATTGACCAGTGCCTAGCACAAATGCAGGGATCCAAAATATTCACTGCCATTGATTGTGCACAGGGATATTGGACCATAAAGGTACATGAAGAGGACCAATATAAGCTAGCATTCTCCTTCCAAAAGGTTCAGTATGCATTCCAGAGACTTCCATTTGGATACATAAATTCTGGACATGAATTTGCTGTATTCATGCATAAGGCTATGCCTGATGCACTGGAAAGGGGGACCTTATCTTATGTTGATGATGTTTTAATCAAAAGCACAGACTTTGAAAAACACATCGCAGAGCTTAAACACGTCCTCAGCCAACTTAAAAGGGCAGGTGTCAAATTATCCCTGCAAAAAGCTCAATGGTGCCGCACTCGTGTAAACTTCTTGGGACATGAAGTTACCTCTGAAGGATTAAATCCCCAAAAGAAAAAGGTGGAAGCTATAGTGAATTCTAAAAACCCAACTAACTTAAAGGAATTGAGATCATTCCTGGGTATGACAAATTATTCTCGCAAATTCATTGATAATTATGCGGAATTAGCTAAACCACTACTGCTTCTTCTGAAGAAAGATGTGAAATGGCACTGGAGTGAGTCTCAAGAGACAGTCATCAGAGAGCTGAAGAGAAAACTCACTCAAGCACCTTGCTTAGCGTACCCTGAAGGTGGCAAACCTTTCTACTTAGAAACAGGGTACACAGATGTAAGCATGAGTGCTGTGTTATACCAAAAGCATGATAATTTGAACAAAGCCATTGCTTATGCGAGCAAAAATCTATCCCCAGTAGAAATAAAATTTAGCGATTGCGAAAAAGCCCTCTTATCTACTGTATGGGCTCTACAAAATTTCCGCAGCTATATACAGGGCGAGAAAATTATTGTGGAAACGGCCCACCAGCCTTTGCTATATTTGCAAAGTGAGAGAATAAGAGATGGAAATTTGTCTAATAGCCGCATAACAGCGTGGACTCTTTCCTTACAAGGCTGGCCCTTAGAAATTCGCTACAAGCAGAATAAAAAGAATCCAGTCGCACAAGGGCTTGCTGAGCTCCACGACTGTACTGCTAGAAATCCTGGGGAAGAATTATCAGAAGATGATTTTCTGGAGGAACAATTGCTTTCCCCATATAAAATGTACAATGAAGACCATTGTCAAACATTACCTTGGGTATATGTTGATGGTTGTTCTTACCATGCCACTATTGATAATGAGCGCAGATTAGTCGCTGGCATTGGTATAACTGGGGCAAATGGATTCCCAAATATATCTATAGGTTTCAACATTGGACCAAGATCAAGTCAGGTTGCAGAACTAACTGCTGTTTTCAAAACCATTGAAATGGCTATTGAACATAGTATTAATGAATTTGTGATCATAACTGACTCAAATTATGTGCGTGACAGCTTTGTTGAATACCTGCCAACTTGGAAAAGAAATGGCATGCAGAAAAGCAATCACAAACCAGTCAAGCATGGCAAATTGTTCTGCGAGATTGATAATCTGGTAGTATCCAATGATTTAACCATACACTGGAAAAAGACCAAGGGTCATTCCAGAGTTCTAGGTGCTGATAAGGAAGGCAATGACCTTGCGGATTCATTAGCCAAACAAGGAGCCATAACTGGAGAACTCCTTAATATTGACCATTTAATGGGTGCAATTCAGGTAGAAGCCATTACCAGAAACCAGGCAAAACAACAGAGTGAGCCTAACTTGGTACAATGGAGTCAGGATTCTCCTAGTGAGGACCTGATCACTAGTCAAAAAGAAGACCCCATTGTAGGCATCTTCTATAAACACATAGAAGATCCTGAAAGCAACCCCATCTCAAAAGATGATTGTATTGGCAAAGAAGATCTGAGAATCTTAATACAATCTAAATCACAATTCAAGTTACAGGATGGTTTGTTAATTAGAACCTCCAAAACTGGCATCCAGCAGTGGGTAGTACCCACCAAGTTCAGAGGTCTAATGCTTCAACATGCCCATGATGCTCCCACATCTGGTCATCGTGGGGCCAAACTCACGTATGAAATATTACGTGATTATGCTTTTTGGCCACACATGTTGAAAGATGTTCAAACCTACTGTCAAGGGTGTTTAATCTGTCCACAGTTCCAACCCACTGCACCAACGCATAGAGCGCCATTGCAGAAAAGGGGGATGGTAATGCCATGGTCAGATATACAAATTGATTTTATTGGCCCAGTAACAAGATCATCAAGAGGTAACAAATACATGTTAACCGTGACATGCCTGTTCACTAAATGGGTAGAGTGCATTAGTGCACCTAACAATAGTGCTGAAACATGTGCAGCATTGCTCATCAACCATGTATTTTCCAGATTTGGTTTGCCCCAAAGAATCGAATCAGATCGGGGGACCCACTTCACTAGCGAAGTGATGACACAAATGTGGAAAATACTAGGGGTTAAAAGAAAGCTCCATATTGCTTATAGAGCTGCCTCAAGTGGTGGTGTAGAGCGTTACAACCAGTCCATTGTTAAAATCCTCAAAAAGTTTGTGAGTGAAACAGGTAAAGACTGGGATGTAAAACTACCTCTAGTCTTAATGGCATTAAGAGCAACTCCAAGTAGTGCTACCAAAATGTCACCTTTTGAACTGATGACAGGTAGAAGAATGGTTCTACCTCAGCATCTACTGTACCGTACATCAGACCAAAATTTGATAAACGCTGCTAATACACATCAATATGTGGAAAACCTAAGAAAGCACCTGCAATATGCCTTTGCATTTGCTCAAAGGAATTTAGAAAGAGCCGCAACTGCCACTAAAACCTATTATGATCTCAAAACATCCAAAAAGGAATATGAAATAAATGATAAAGTTTATCTTTATAACTTTGGAAGAGGTCAGGTTAGGGAGAAGAAATTTCTTCCCTCATGGAAAGGTCCTTTTGTCATTACTGACAAAATATCTCCAGTGGCCTATAAAATACGGATCCCCAAAAATGAAGGTTTCATAGATAAATGGGTACATATCAATCAATTGCGGGCACGTCATCCCAGATCCCAACTACAAGTCATAGAGGGAGAATGAAGTGTCATATCCCCAAATGAACTAGAGACATACTATAGTTTAAAGATGCCTAACTGATAAACATGAAGGTTCAAAATTGACAGACTATCTACATAGAAGACTGTCCATGATGTGTACGGTCAACATCCTCACCAAATACCACTAACCTTGATCCAATTCAAATACATGTGTCCTACATATTTTTGAATTGGAAAGGGGGATTTATGTCAAGGTATTTGAAATATTATTAAATAATATATAGAAATATATTTAACTTTATCTAATAAATCTGTGGATGTGAACATGGTCTGTAGGACAAAGGATTAGATCTCCCCCACTCCAATTGCACAGGAGACATTCTTGGCTGAAAGGAGAACAAAGGATTATCTCTGGCAGATCTCACACACTCAATATGTTAAATTATGCAATTGTATAATTTAGCAAGGAACTAAAATATAACATAGTTTCAGGATACAGGCAAATATATGGAGACGAAATGTCTGAATTACCCTTTTGGAACTGATCAAAATCATGGAGAGGCAGCTTTTATGCACATGGTGTTAATTTTTAAATCCACATCTGCACTGCTGGCTAAACAGGAAATATGCTGTTTTAAAGACTCTTACAACTACTCGTGGATTGACCCCATGTGGTGAGTATGAGACAAAAAGTCTGGCAACTGAAGTTACTGAAAAGTTAGAATGTTAGGATAATACAGTGAAGGCCCATGACTTACATTATGATTTCAAAACAACTGTATATATTTTAATGGATATGAGATGTATATATATATATATATATATATATATATATATATATATATATATATATATATATATATGTATATATATGTGTATGTTTTGAAAGCATGAATATCTTAGCCTCTGTGTGTTTAAGAACATGAATAGATGTTTATGGACCTGAAGAGAAGTGATTATTAACATTTATTTTTATTTCAGATCTACATAGACAGGATTCACTTGGAATACAGTACAATACTGAATTAAAAATAAGCTATTATTCACATATAAATGCCAGGATACCGATAACATTGTAATGCATTTTAAACTAATAATTAGCAGTATTAAATTACCTAAATAAAATAAAATGTTAATAATATAACATATTTGGTATCAGAATAATCAGAAAAAAAATAACCTAATATTAACCATCTGTAATTGGGGTTATATATGATTAATGCAGAGAGTGTGATCTGATTAAATAACCATTTTATGAAAGAAATTTTTTTTTTAACTTGCTTAAAAATGTTAGAGATGGTCTTGTTGTATTTGTTTGTTTGTACGTCTGCTGCCACCTGGTGTTATGTTGCGAGAACTACAGCCAGAAGGTTCTCTCTGGTTGTTAAAAGTGAAATTTCCAAGGGCCAATCCGATTTAGACTTCCCAGATAACCAATGGGAAGGTCAGCTCCCGCAGGGCCACCCACAATTTACCAGTGATGGGAAAACCAAATAAAAAGTGAATGCAATGGAGAGAAAGGGACAGATTTTCTGCTGAAGCTAAAACTTGTAACTGGTTCCTGCTGGACGCGAGATACCACTTTACTTGAGCAAAGCTAATCTACCCTTCTCATTGATTGCGATATACACTTATTGGTGATCTGAGGTAAAATAATTCCTACCAAGAAATATTGGATATCGACTGCTTTTTACTTTGGTAACGTATTCAAGGTTTTGTAAGATAAGTTATATGCATAGTCAATTTGTATTTAATAGATTTAAAGAAACAGTGTGTTTTAATTAGCATTTCACAGCCTATATATATATTGTTTAAATCTGCGTCTGATTGACCAAGTAACTCATCTATGCAAGTTCTGATATTGTCAGTTAATTTTGTATTAGGATAAATTGCAGTTAAATAGCAGAATATATATTATCCTATTGTTTTATAAACACTGTTTAGAATTGTATTGCTTGGATGTTAAAGGTTTTTAGTCCCATTGTGTTAAATAAATAAAAGGCTGAATTGTGAAGGTATATTTTTCTGGGTTTTGTAAGAAGGATAGCATATCTTAAGAGTTGGTTTTAACGCATATAAACTTTTATTTAGTTTCCTTTTACTGCAAATATAGTTCAATATGTTTATGGATATTAACTAAATAAAAGAATTCAGATATTTATATTAATTGTATGGTCTAGTAGGTGCATGGTTGATAAGGGTTTCTATTTCTTTGTATTGTGTTTATAACCCTGCCATAAACTTATATATATTATTTGGATAGCACTACTAAGATTTTCATAAATATACTGACAACATATATATTTATGTGTTACTATGTGTATATACATATATATTTATGTGTTACTATGTGTATATACATATATATTTATGTGTTATTATGTGTATATACATATATATTTATGTGTTATTATGTGTATATACATATATATTTATGTGTTAGTATGTGTATATACAGATATATTTATGTGTTACTATGTGTATATACAGATATATTTATGTGTTACTATGTGTATATACATATATATTTATGTGTTACTATGTGTATATACATATATATTTATGTGTTACTATGTGTATATACATATATATTTATGTGTTATTATGTGTATATACATATATATTTATGTGTTACTATGTGTATATACATATATATTTATGTGTTACTATGTGTATATACATATATATTTATGTGTTAGTATGTGTAAATACATATATATATATGTGTTACTATGTGTAAATACATATATATATATATATATGTGTTACTATGTGTAATTACATATATATATATGTGTTACTATGTGTAAATACATATATATTTATGTGTTACTATGTGTATATACATATATATTTATGTGTTACTATGTGTATATACATATATATTTATGTGTTACTATGTGTATATACATATATATTTATGTGTTACTATGTGTATATACATATATATTTATGTGTTAGTATGTGTATATACATATATATTTATGTGTTAGTATGTGTATATACATATATATTTATGTGTTAGTATGTGTATATACATATATATTTATGTGTTACTATGTGTATATACATATATATTTATGTGTTAGTATGTGTATATACATATATATTTATGTGTCACTATGTGTATATACATATATATTTATGTGTTAGTATGTGTATATACATATATATATATATATATATGTGTGTGTTAGTATGTGTATATACATATATATTTATGTGTTAGTATGTGTATATACATATATATTTATGTGTTACTATGTGTATATACATATATATATATATATGTGTTAGTATGTGTATATACATATATATATATATGTGTTAGTATGTGTATATACATATATATTTATGTGTTACTATGTGTATATACATATATATTTATGTGTTACTATGTGTATATACATATATATTTATGTGTTAGTATGTGTATATACATATATATATATATATATATATGTGTGTGTTAGTATGTGTATATACATATATATTTATGTGTTAGTATGTGTATATACATATATATTTATGTGCTACTATGTGTATATACAGATATATTTATGTGTTACTATGTGTATATACATATATATATATGTGTTAGTATGTGTATATACATATATATATATATATATATATATATGTGTTAGTATGTGTATATACATATATATTTATGTGTTACTATGTGTATATACATATATATTTATGTGTTAGTATGTGTATATACATATATATTTATGTGTTACTATATGTATATACATATATATTTATGTGTTAGTATATGTATATACATATATATTTATGTGTTAGTATATGTATATACATATATATTTATGTGTTAGTATGTGTATATACATATATATTTATGTGTTAGTATGTGTATATACATATATATTTATGTGTTACTATGTGTATATACATATATATTTATGTGTTAGTATGTGTATATACATATATATTTATGTGTTAGTATGTGTATATACATATATATTTGTGTGTTACTATGTGTATATACAGATATATTTATGTTACTATGTGTATATACATATATATCTATGTGTTACTATGTGTATATACATATATATTTATGTGTTACTATGTGTATATACATATATATTTGTGTGTTACTATGTGTATATACACATATATATATATATATATGTTTAATCCAGTAATATATAGATAAAGAGAAATGGTAGAGCTATATGAGATACCATAGTTAAAGTAGGGGATTTCAGCACTCAATTTATAACCCATTTAATCCAATTTCTTAGAAGTGTACGGCTGCAGAACAACACAAAATCCAAAAAATGAACTACACATGCACAGACTTAAACACATGCAACCAGTTTATTGCAAGAAGTTGCCAACATAAAAATAAACAGCTAAAAAATGCTTATCATCTCTAAAATGCACCACTGCAGTGGATTTTTAATAAAGCATATCAAGCATAATGATAGATCATCACAGGTATTAAAGAACTATATGCAGCAAACAAGGGTTGAAAACATGTGATCTATAAATTACTAACTGATATTGTACATAAACAAATTTTATGCCGGTTTCTCTATGATGATAACAGAACAAAGTCCTTTATATAGACCATATGAGTCCTTTAATAGAGGAAATCAGATGTTTTTTTTAGTAGCAATTTGTATCACTTGGTAATCCAGCTGAATAAACCATTTTGCAAACATATGTTCATTGATTATTGTTAACCGAGGTAAAAGCGTCCTCTAATGTTAACTAGAACTTGACATTGATACCGCTTGATAGCAGATAGATCATCTTTCAGTGGTGAAAAGCAGATACAATAAAGCAGACCTGTGTTAATGTATTGCAGCAAAAATCCGGGAAAACAAAGTCACAGTATTATTGGCAAACGGACCGGGACATGAGCCTCCGACATCCTTATCTCACCCCTTACAACCGCGTCTCCCTGCTCACTGGGGACACAGACTTGCAGGTGTATGTTTTGCTTCTGTGTGTAAACCGTATCCAGGCGGCTTATAGGAACCACTTGATTACCGCAAGATCCAGGCTTGCTTCCTCAGTTTGAATTTTGAAATTCCCGGGCAGGCTCAGGCCAGCTGCTTCATTCACAGGTACAATGATAGCTGTTTTTAAGAAGGTCGACGCGCGTTTCGCCCCATAATGCTGAGCGAAACAGGGGCCTCGTCAGGCCCCTGTTTCGCTCAGCATTATGGGGCGAAACGCGCGTCGACCTTCTTAAAAACAGCTATCATTGCACCTGTGAATGAAGCAGCTGGCCTGAGCCTGCCCGGGAATTTCAAAATTCAAACTGAGGAAGCAAGCCTGGATCTTGCGGTAATCAAGTGGTTCCTATAAGCCGCCTGGATACGGTTTACACACAGAAGCAAAACATACACCTGCAAGTCTGTGTCCCCAGTGAGCAGGGAGACGCGGTTGTAAGAGGTGAGATAAGGATGTCGGAGGCTCATGTCCCTGTCCGTTTGCCAATAATACTGTGACTTTGTTTTCCCGGATTTTTGCTGCAATACTTTAACACAGGTCTGCTTTATTGTATCTGCTTTTCACCACTGAAAGATGATCTATCTGCTATCAAGCGGTATCAATGTCAAGTTCTAGTTAACATTAGAGGACGCTTTTACCTTGGTTAACAATAATCAATGAACATATGTTTGCAAAATGGTTTATTCAGCTGGATTACCAAGTGATACAAATTGCTACTAAATAAAACATCTGATTTCCTCTATTAAAGGACTCATATGGTCTATATAAAGGACTTTGTTCTGTTATCATCATAGAGAAACCGGCATAAAATTTGTTTATGTACAATATCAGTTAGTAATTTATAGATCACATGTTTTCAACCCTTGTTTGCTGCATATAGTTCTTTAATACCTGTGATGATCTATCATTATGCTTGATATGCTTTATTAAAAATCCACTGCAGTGGTGCATTTTAGAGATGATAAGCATTTTTTAGCTGTTTATTTTTATGTTGGCAACTTCTTGCAATAAACTGGTTGCATGTGTTTAAGTCTGTGCATGTGTAGTTCATTTTTTGGATTTTGTGTTGTTCTGCAGCCGTACACTTCTAAGAAATTGGATTAAATGGGTTATAAATTGAGTGCTGAAATCCCCTACTTTAACTATGGTATCTCATATAGCTCTACCATTTCTCTTTATCTATATATTACTGGATTAAATTTAAATTTTAGGGGTCTGCACCACGTTTGATTTCAGCTGACCCTGAGTCATTCAATATATATAAATATAAATTACCGGAAAAAATTCCTGTGTCTTTGCATTAAGATAGGTTCTGGACCTTTTTGTTTTTCTTCCACACTTTTGTAAATTTATATATATATATATGTGTTACTATGTGTATATACATATATATATTTATTTGTTACTATGTGTATATACATATATATTTATGTGTTACTATGTGTATATACATATATATATTTATGTGTTACTATGTGTATATACATATATATTTATGTGTTACTGTGTGTATATACATATATATTTATGTGTTACTATGTGTATATACATATATATTTATGTGTTACTATGTGTATATACATATATATATTTATGTGTTACTATGTGTATATACATATATATTTATGTGTTACTATGTGTATATACATATATATATTTATGTGTTACTATGTGTATATACATATATATATTTATGTGTTACTATGTGTATATACATATATATATTTATGTGTTACTATGTGTATATACATATATATATATATATATATATATATGTGTGTGTTAGTATGTGTATATACATATATATTTATGTGTTAGTATGTGTATATACATATATATTTGTGTGTTACTATGTGTATATACATATATATTTGTGTGTTACTATGTGTATATATATATATGTGTTAGTATGTGTATATACATATATATTTATGTGTTAGTATGTGTATATACAGATATATTTATGTGTTACTATATGTATATACATATATATTTATGTGTTAGTATGTGTATATACATATATATTTATGTGTTACTATATGTATATACATATATATTTATGTGTTAGTATGTGTATATATGTTATTATGTGTATATACATATATATTTATGTGTTAATATGTGTATATATGTTATTATGTGTATATACATATATATTTAGGTGTTACTATGTGTATATACATATATATTTAGGTGTTACTATGTGTATATACATATATATTTATGTGTTACTATGTGTATATACATATATATTTATGTGTTAGTATGTGTATATACATATATATTTATGTGTTACTATGTGTATATACATATATATTTATGTGTTACTATGTGTATATACATATATATTTATGTGTTACTATGTGTATATACATATATATTTATGTGTTACTATGTGTATATACATATATATTTATGTGTTAGTATGTGTATATACATATATATTTATGTGTTACTATGTGTATATACATATATAGTTATGTGTTAGTATGTGTATATACATATATATTTATGTGTTACTATGTGTATATACATATATATTTATGTGTTACTATGTGTATATACATATATATTTATGTGTTACTATGTGTATATACATATATATTTATGTGTTAATATGTGTATATACATATATATTTATGTGTTACTATGTGTATATACATATATAGTTATGTGTTACTATGTGTATATACATATATATTTAGGTGTTACTATGTGTATATACATATATATTTATGTGTTACTATGTGTATATACATATATATTTATGTGTTACTATGTGTATATACATATATATTTATGTGTTACTATGTGTATATACATATATATTTATGTGTTACTATGTGTATATACATATATATTTATGTGTTACTATGTGTATATACATATATATTTATGTGTTAGTATGTGTATATACATATATATTTGTGTGTTACTATGTGTATATACAGATATATTTATGTTACTATGTGTATATACATATATATTTATGTGTTACTATGTGTATATACATATATATTTATGTGTTACTATGTGTATATACATATATATATTTATGTGTTAGTATGTGTATATACATATATATTTATGTGTTACTATGTGTATATACATATATATTTATGTGTTACTATGTGTATATACATATATATTTATGTGTTACTATGTGTATATACATATATATTTATGTGTTACTATGTGTATATACATATATATATTTATGTGTTACTATGTGTATATACATATATATTTGTGTGTTACTATGTGTATATACACATATATATATATATATATATATATATATATATATATATATGTTAGTATGTGTATATACATATATATTTATGTGTTAGTATGTGTATATACATATATATTTGTGTGTTACTATGTGTATATACATATATATATATATGTGTTAGTATGTGTATATACATATATATTTATGTGTTAGTATGTGTATATACAGATATATTTATGTGTTACTATATGTATATACATATATATTTATGTGTTAGTATGTATATATACATATATATTTATGTGTTACTATATGTATATACATATATATTTGTGTGTTACTATGTGTATATACATATATATTTGTGTGTTACTATGTGTATATACATATATATATTTATGTGTTACTATGTGTATATACATATATATTTATGTGTTACTATGTGTATATACATATATATTTATGTGTTAGTATGTGTATATACATATATATTTGTGTGTTACTATGTGTATATACAGATATATTTATGTTACTATGTGTATATACATATATATTTATGTGTTACTATGTGTATATACATATATATTTGTGTGTTACTATGTGTATATACATGTGTTAGTATGTGTATATACATATATATTTATGTGTTAGTATGTGTATATACATATATATTTATGTGTTACTATATGTATATACATATATATTTATGTGTTAGTATGTGTATATACATATATATTTATGTGTTACTATATGTATATACATATATATTTATGTGTTAGTATGTGTATATATGTTATTATGTGTATATACATATATATTTATGTGTTAATATGTGTATATATGTTATTATGTGTATATACATATATATTTAGGTGTTACTATGTGTATATACATATATATTTAGGTGTTACTATGTGTATATACAAAGAAAGCGGGTCTCAAGCGAAATTTGAAATCCAATGCACCTTTATTGTGAGCAACATAGAAAGTAAAATAATAGGACATAAAAACTACATGTAGACTAAGTGGTCAGACGCGTTTCGGCTCACGCCTTCATCTGTGACCTGTACATTATACTCTGCTAAGCATGTATATACCCTAAGAGTATTGCTGATTGGTTGATTGGTGCACAGAACAATCAGTTAATTAAGGTTGAGAGAACACCCTCTTAAAATTTAATCCCTGGAAAAATGCATGTAACAGAAAATGCATGTTGTAAACAAACAGATTATCATCAATAAAAGCTTATGTGCAACAGAGAATAATAATAATAATACGCAATACAATAATAATAATAATAATGGCTTGCTGAAAAATGTATGTACAGACGTGCCTGCTAAAAACATCACTCAGACACGTGAAATTTAATTTCATTAATCAAGTATTAATTAATTTTACTTTTATTTAATTTTTATTTAAATTTTATTTAATTTTTTACTTAATTTTTGTTATGTTGATGGCAGGCTCTCAACGTGTAAACCTATAATAGTGAGCTCAAAGGAAGAGAAAAGAAGAAAAAAAGAATAAAAATAGAAATAGAATTTGACTGGGGGGAAGGTTTCCTGGACTATTAACATATTTTGTCACATAAATTTAAGGACATTTTAAACTGTAAAAGTTATCACTTGAACCATCGTCCCTTTGCCAAATCAAAGCTCTTCTTAATCAAAAAACTTGATCACTAAATCTTAGGTTTTATACCATATTGAGAGAACTGCAAAAAGCCATAAATTCTCATAGCAGTGTTTGGTCAGGGACATATATTATATGTACTATAGTATTGAGCTTATATAGAGGTTTTAATACGTATGTGCCCTTAATGACCCCTATTATAGCGAACCCCACTCTAATCACCATCCCTCCCCGGAGAGAAAGTGTGATAATAAGGAAGTCACTTGAAGATACTGAATTATCTCCTGTGGTGTCCATAGCACCTGGATAAACTGAGTACTAAGGGTCCAGATAACGTGGGTACCTCTTAGTTCTTCCTACCAGGATATCCACTCTGTTGAGTGGTTCCATAAGCCCAGCTCTAACATTGTATTGTGATAAATCTGTACTACCAGGGTGGATTTAAGTTCCTATTTCCAGACATTTATGATGTCTGAATCAATATTGAAGCCGAATGGTACTCTTGTTCTCAGAACAAAAATCCAAAATGCTTCTCTCTTGGAGAGGATCTCATCCAGATTTCCCCCCCTTTGGGGGCGACGAATTTGTTCTATTACAAGCCACTTGAATGTGTTCACTTTACAGTCATGTTTGACTATAAAGTGCTCTGCCAGTGCTGAGCATGGAGAGATATTAGAGATATCATTAAGATGTTCTCTGATCCTTTCACGGGCTTCCCTTGTAGTCATACCCACATATTGAAGATTACATGAGTGACATCTGACTAAATAAACAACATATTTGTTCCTACAATTTGAAAAATGTTCCAAATTGTAGATTCTTTGGGTGACGCAAGATTGGAATTGTTTAGAAACCTCAGCATGACCACAGGCTTTACAATTGGTTTTCCCACATTTGAAGTGACCATGGGTCGCCAGCCAGTTGCCTTGCTTAGTCTGAGTACGGATCATGCTGGGTGACAAACAATTTCCCAAAGTTTGATTGCGTCTTGAGACGAAGCGAAAACCCCTTTTAATAATAGGGTTTAAAGAAGCGTCTCCCATAAGCATAGGCAAGTTCTGTTTAATAATCTTGATTATCTGATCATATTGTCTACTGTACCTAGTGCTGAAGATAATCTTTTCTTCTTGTTTAGCTTGACCATTTGGCCTAGATTTGGATCTGTCCCTTAGTAGAGAGGACCTATCCAAAGCTTGTACCTGTGTTAGAGCTTTATCTATCACTGACATTGTGTACCCACGTTCAAGAAATTTCTGTATTAGCATGGTACTTTCTGACAAGAAAGTTTCATTATTAGAACAGTTACGTTTTAACCTGATCATTTCACCTTTTATCATACCAAATCCAGTGCTTTTAGGGTGCAAGCTCTTTGCATGCAGCAAAGCATTGGACTTGATGGGTTTGGAGTACAATTCAGTAGAGATGGTATTGCTACAAACATCACCTATCAATGTTAGATCAAGATAGGGAATCTTGGTACAGTCATATGTATATGTGAAACTTAAACCGCATCTGTTAACATTGAGGGATGCAACAAACTCATCTACTTCCTGTAATGTACCTTCCCAGATAAAGAGCAAGTCGTCAATGTAACGCCTGTAAAATCTGATACATTGACGAAAAGTTTTCCTGTCCATAAACGTGGAACAGCTCCCACCAACCCATAAACAGGTTGGCATAGGAGGGGGCGAATTTCGCCCCCATAGCTGTTCCACGTTTCTGGAGAAAAAAACTCATTTTCAAACAGAAAATAATTATGATTGAGTAAAAACTCTATCACATCCATTACATAGTTCTTGAAATCTGTTGAATAATTACTAAATCTGTCTAGGAAAAGTCTTACAGATTGTAAACCTAAACTGTGTGGAATAGCTGAGTACAGCCCCACTACATCCACAGTTAGCCATATGTAATCCTGAGACCAGACTTCCTTATCCAAGAGATTCAAGAGATGCTTGGTATCTTTTAGGAAGCTTGGGATAAGTTGGACTAAGGGCTGAAGGATGCTGTCTATCCAGGCTGATAATCTCTCCAAGAGAGAGCCAATGCCCGAAAAACAATGGGCCTACCCTTAATGGATTCCATTGACTTGCGCACTTTTGGAAGGTGGTGAAAAATTGGGACAATAGGATCTTTTACATAAAGATAATCTTGTGTGTCACTATCAATAAATCCCGCTTCTCTCCCATCATCCAATATGTCGTACACAAGTCTCTGGTATTCAAAGGTAGGATTTTTTCCCAATTTCATGTAGACATTAGTATCATTGAGCTGGCGATAAGCCTCCTCAATATAATCACCTCTGTTAAGCACTACCACATTCCCACCCTTGTCCGCTTGTTTAATGACAATGTTGGAATTCACCTGTAGGGACTTGAGAGCTTTCTTTTGTAGTAAAGACAAGTTTTGATACCTCGAAGAGGTATTCAAACTATCATGTAGGTTATTCAGATCCGCTTCTATCTTCTTATGGAAAAACTCCAAAACATTACCCCTATGTTTAGTGGGATAGAAGACTGAAGGTGGTCTGAAACCTACATGTGTACTTATAACTCCCAAATTCACTCTGCTGGACTCTAATTCCAATTCCAAAAGGGACATGTAGTCATGTACTTCATCGAATGATACATCTATTGGAGAAATTTCCAAGGGACCAGAGTTGGATACATGGTGAGAAGTATTAGAGGGCAAGAAGTTTTGCTGTGCGAAAAACTTTTTTAATGTCAATTTACGTATGAATCTATTGACATCTATAATTGTGTCAAAAAGATTAAAGTCTTCAGCAGGTACAAAGCCTAAACCTAACTGGAGAACTTGTTTTTGTTCATCTGTTAACTCATATGAAGAGACATTAATTACTGTGTGACTTTGTATTTGTTTTTCTGACGGTTCACTCTCACTGGGTATTTTCTGTCTTTCTGCGTGGATACGCTTGCCCCTTCTCTTTCTTTTTCTAGACCTATGCCTTTTGTTCTCTGTTCCTTGGGAAAAACCTGTGTAGTAGATTGTGTGGAGACAACTTGGCTTGAATGATCTAATCCTGTTGAAATATCAGTCCCTTCTCTATCATCTAGAACTAAATCAAAAGTAGGTCTAATGGTACTAATAAACTCCTGACCAGATCTGTCTGAGGTGTCTGCAATATGTGTTTGAGTAATCTCCTGTCTATTTGTATTATCAATTACAATGTTGCCATTACCTGGATCGTACATATATATTTATGTGTTAGTATGTGTATATACATATATATTTATGTGTTACTATGTGTATATACATATATATTTATGTGTTAGTATGTGTATATACATATATATTTATGTGTTACTATGTGTATATACATATATATTTATGTGTTAGTATGTGTATATACATATATATTTATGTGTTACTATGTGTATATACATATATATTTATGTGTTACTATGTGTATATACATATATATTTATGTGTTACTATGTGTATATACATATATATTTATGTGTTACTATGTGTATATACATATATATTTATGTGTTACTATGTGTATATACATATATATTTATGTGTTACTATGTGTATATACATATATATTTATGTGTTAGTATGTGTATATACATATATATTTATGTGTTACTATGTGTCTATACATATATATTTATGTGTTACTATGTGTATATACATATATATTTATGTGTTAGTATGTGTATATACATATATAGTTATGTGTTACTATGTGCATATACATATATATTTAGGTGTTACTATGTGTATATACATATATATTTATGTGTTACTATGTGTATATACATATATATTTATGTGTTAGTATGTGTATATACATATATATTTATGTGTTACTATGTGTATATACATATATATTTATGTGTTAGTATGTGTATATACATATATATTTGTGTGTTACTATGTGCATATACATATATATTTAGGTGTTACTATGTGTATATACATATATATTTATGTGTTACTATGTGTATATACATATATATTTATGTGTTAGTATGTGTATATACATATATATTTGTGTGTTACTATGTGTATATACAGATATATTTATGTTACTATGTGTATATACATATATATTTATGTGTTACTATGTGTATATACATATATATTTATGTGTTACTATGTGTATATACATATATATTTGTGTGTTACTATGTGTATATACATATATATATATATATATATATATATGTGTTAGTATGTGTATATACATATATATTTATGTGTTAGTATGTGTATATACATATATATTTATGTGTTACTATGTGTATATACATATATATTTATGTGTTACTATGTGTATATACATATATATTTATGTGTTACTATGTGTATATACATATATATATTTATGTGTTACTATGTGTATATACATATATATTTATGTGTTAGTATGTGTATATACATATATATTTATGTGTTACTATGTGTATATACATATATATTTATGTGTTACTATGTGTATATACATATATATTTATGTGTTACTATGTGTATATACATATATATATTTATGTGTTACTATGTGTATATACATATATATTTATGTGTTACTATGTGTATATACATATATATATATTTATGTGTTACTATGTGTATATACATATATATTTGTGTGTTACTATGTGTATATACATATATATATATATATATATATATATATATATATATATATATATATATGTGTTAGTATGTGTATATACATATATATTTATGTGTTAGTATGTGTATATACATATATATTTGTGTGTTACTATGTGTATATACATATATATATTTATGTGTTACTATGTGTATATACATATATATTTATGTGTTACTATGTGTATATACATATATATTTATGTGTTACTATGTGTATATACATATATATTTATGTGTTACTATGTGTATATACATATATATTTATGTGTTACTATGTGTATATACATATATATTTATGTGTTACTATGTGTATATACATATATATTTAGGTGTTAGTATGTGTATATACATATATATTTTATCATGTTATGATCACTGTTACCCAAATGGTCTTTGACGTCTATGTTTGATATTATATCTGTATAGTTTAATAGCACTAAATCCAGTACAGCTTTATTGTTAGTTGGCTCCTCTATTAATTGTGACATGAAAGTATCCCTGAGAACATTTCATAATCATCTCACTTAGCTGAATTACTAGTTTCATTGGCCAAGTTTATGTCAATGTAGTGAAAGGTTTATGAAACAGGTTTTGTGTTTCGTTCATGATTCAGATAGAGCAGCAATTTTAAATAACTTTTCCAATTCACTTATATGGTCTAATTTGTTTAGTTCTCTTTGCATCCTTCGTTAAAAAGTATACCTAAGAAGGCTTAGAAGCTGCTGATTGGTGGTTGCACATATATGTCTCTTGTCATTGACTTTCAGCTAGCTCCCAGTAGTGCGATACTGTCCCTTTAACAAAGGATACCAAGAGAATGAAGCAAATTATATTATGTAAGTAAATTGAAAAGTTATTTAAAATTGTATATTCTATCTGAATCATGAGAGAAACAATTTGAGTTTCATGTCCCTTTTAAATCTCGCATAATTACAGCAGTGTTATTAGCAGCCTTACCTATTTGCATTGTAGCATGTTCCTAGTAATCTGTTTAGGATTTTTTCCTCCACTCCTTATTTCAACTCACAGGGTCTCTACATTATCACCTGTATCATCATAAATATCTTCCCTTACTTTAGGTTTAAGGTTACGTTTAATATATATGCTAGAGATTCCACCACCCCTTTTATTATTCCTGTCCCTCCTAAATATAATACCCCCTTTAATTTAACTGCCCAGTCATGTGAATCATCCCACTAAGTTTCAATTATACTGATAATATTATAGTCCTCTTCTGTAACTAAAAACACCAGCTCCCCCATTTTACCCATCATGCTTCTTGCATTTGTTGTCATACATTTAATTGTCATGTGTTTTCTGCTGATACTTGGTACTCTCCATTCCACATTTTGTAAAGTGACATTTCCTAAGTTTACCCTTCTGTAATCAAAGCTTTGAGATATTTCAGTATTATATTCACAGACTAATCAGTCAGATCTATTATATTTGGACTGAACCCCACCTTTACCTAGTTTAAAAGATTCTCTAAGCGTGCTACAATCCTCTCCCCCAACACACCAGCACCCATGTCATTAAGGTGCAGTCCATCCTTACTATACAAACTGTACCCAAGCGAAAAGTCAGCCCAGTGCTCTAGAAAGTCAAACCCCTCATTCTTATACCATGTTTTAACCAGGAATTAACAGACCTTAGCTCCTTCTGCCTTACTGAGACCTAAATTACAAGTTGTGCGTTACGGTGAGGTATGACTATACCGCTGAAAAACTGGCCATTGCGCGCTGAATGGACAGATCTCCCGTATTACAAGTCACAGGCGATAGAGCTATACCGTAAGCATTTTAGCCTTTAACGCAACTCTTCATTTTTTTTTATAGCACCTGTATTACAGGTTGTGCGGTCCGGCTAAAATGCTTGCGTTAAGAAAGTGCAGGGCAAATAGCCCGGAACGTAGCTAAGGGTTAAGGCCTGGAGGAGTGAGTGCTGCTGTGTGTGTGTGTTAGTTACAATGTTGCATTGTGTTGGGAGGGGTTTACTAACCTTATAAGAAGGATGTGCAGGGATTCTACTTCCTCTTTGTTCCTGTGGACTCCCAGAAGATCTTTCAGCTTAGCAGTTTGCAGCATTTTTCCAATGGAAGGCGAATCTGGAGAATGGGAAGAAATGGAGTTAGAGGACGTGGATTGAGTTGCACCATCCCCATCTGGAAATGTCACGGTGGGTCTGGGCCATGGGTCTGGGCTGTGTCTGCCCGTTTCTCCCTTAGCGGGGGAGGGTAGCCCAGTGTTATTTTCTTCTCCTGCCCGGGAGAATTTAGTGGGGGATGGTGGGCCCGGTCTGGCTTATCAGCCGGTCGGGTCGGAGTGTAGGCCCCCAGGGGAGGTAGGGCCCGAGGGGCGAGTAGGCGCGCTAGGTGGTTCAGGCATAGGGCCTATGGGGTCCCAGGGGAGCTCCGGTTTCTGCTCCGGGGGTCCCGGTGATGTACCCGGGGGTTCCGGAGTAGGCCTTAGGCAGGGGCCTGTAGTTTCGGGGCCCAGTAAGGCCTTAAGGGGTTCGTGTACCTCTGGGGAGAGTTCCGTTGGCGCGGGTAGTGGGAGCAGTGCGGCCTTACCTGCGGCGGTGGTCCTCTCCGGGGAATCGGTGGCGGTGTCCCTCTTGCAGTCCTTGGCGTCGGTCCTCGCGGGTGCGTCGTCGGGTCCGGTGGTACTTCAGGCCCACGCTTCAGCCTATGGTACTGTGCAGGCCTCCGGTTCGTCGTCCCTCGTGGCATCCAAAATGGCCGCCGCATCGACTTCCGGTGGCGTCGCACGGCCTTACGTCACTTCCGGTGACGTCACTTCCACTTGCGGCACTCGCAATCTGGCCAGCGAACCGAGCGGATCGTTCCCCCCTGGCTCCGGAGGTAAGAAGGGAGCACCTCGGGGGGGGACACCCGCTCTTGGGGGCAAGACAGCTAGGCCCCAGGAGGCTGAGGGGGCGCATGGCGGGCCAGTACAAGGGGCAGCAGCGAGGAGTCATGGGGCAAAGGAGTATGTGGAAGCGGGGCAGCAAGGCCCCTCGGGGGGCACTCCAGGGGTGTCGCAGCAGGGAGTGCGCACAAGAGCCGCAGCGGGAACCAGTAATAAAGGAGGGGATGCCGAGAGGGCACCCTCCTCGCGCTCGCGGCCTATGTTAGGAGGGGGCAAAGCTAAGGCGGCTCCCGCACATGCCGCGGCCCAAAGTAAAGAAAAGGCCCCCGCGGCCAAGACCGCAAATAAGGGGGCCGTCGTGGCACATAGCTCAGGGGACGACACCGCAGTAGCGGGGCCCCAGGAGCAAGGCCTGCAGGGTATAATGACGCCCAGCAGGACCTCACCAGCACAGTCGGGGCAAATAGCCACAAGGGGGGCTGTAAAAAGGGGGCATGCTAGCATTAGCGATGGCCCTGGGGAAGGCTTGGAGAGCCCCGGGAGGGGGCAGGTGAGACAGGCTAGGGGATCGAAGTCTCAGGGTCGGAGAAGGACCGTGAGATTTCAAGAGGATTCGGCTAGTGGACTGGCCACCAGTACGGATGATGATGTGAGTGTGGCATGCGGTGTGAGTGATAGCGACCGGGAAGGTTATCTAGAATTTGAGGAAGGGGGGGATAGGGAGGAGACGGCTGGCTCTTCCCGAGGTACTCCCCTCTTGGCTTCTATTTTGCAGGTACCCAGGACATCCGCATCCAGCAGGGACATGGCGACTCAGAGTTCTGGAGCTCTCGTGCCTAGAGGAGTCAGCAGTGCTTCTGGACAAGGCCAGGCCACATCGGGTGCTTCCTCTGGTGAGATGCAACTTGGTTTACCTAGGGGGCGGTGTAATTCTTCCAGCTCTAGTGGGTCAGGTTCAGGGTCTGAGATAGATGGGTCCCTGGGTTTGCACACGAAAGGGCATAGGAGGATGTATAGAATGTTGAGAAAGATGAGTAGGGGCAATCACGGGGATGGCAATGCCAGTAGTGGGGCGCAGTCATCTCAACTCCTAGGGGTTGCTGGGGGGTCACCACAGGCGGTGAACAGAAAGGCAGCGGTACATGGGGATACTTATTCGTGCCAGGTACACAGTTTGCATGCACACCTTAAGTCTAAGACTGTGAAGCGTATTTAGGACGGTAAGTATGTGAATATGTTTGAACTGTCTGCAGAGGCTTTTAAGTTTAAAGAAATGGCGGAGGATGGTACGGGCCCTAAGAAATTTAGGTGGCCTGATACCCTTGTGGCATCGGTGTTTCCGGGTTTACGCCACTTGCTACTTGGAGAGGTTTCCCGATCAAGGGACTGCCCTCTTTAAGTACGTCGACACCATCGATGCAATACACAGAAAGTTTGCCGATGGTGCGTGGAGAGAGTACGATATGCTATATCGGAAGAAAAAGGTGGGCAACCCACTGCTTGATTTTGGCACGATGGATTTGCATCTCTGGGCGCATCTTGATGCGGAAAGGAGGGCGCAAGGGGGCTCCACGGCGGCATCGCCTGGGGGTAGGCAGACATTACGCTTTCAACGGCGGCAAGGGGGTGTGTGCTGGCGGTATCAGGACAAAGCGTACGAGCGGGGCACATCGTGCACGTTCAAGCACGTCTGTAAGTTCTGCAGCGGACAACACCCTGGAGCTGATTGCTCCAAGAAGCGAGATACCCAGACTGATCGGTTTGGGGGCAAAGGAGGCGCTGGGAGTAAGGGCGGATTCACCCCTTAGGGTCCAGGTCATTGGCAAATGGTTGCGCAGGTACCCGGATAGGGCGGCTGCTCAGCTTTTGGATAGCGGATTGCGTGAGGGTTTTGTGATCCCAGTAGTTGGTCGGGTGTTGGGAGCCCGAGACAGGAAAAACCTGAAATCGGCTTCCCAATACCCTGAGGCAGTCAGGGAGAAGCTGGCAAAAGAGGTGGCCTTGGGTAGGGTTGAAGGCCCTTTCAGGGAATTGCCACTGCCGGATTTGGTTGTTTCCCCACTGGGGGTTGTCCCCAAAAAGGAGACGGGTAAGTTCAGGCTCATACAACACCTCTCTTATCCGAAAGGGCGGTCGGTAAACTACGCCATTCCGGAGGAATTGAGCTCAGTCCGTTACCAGTCGTTTGACGACGCGCTGGCTATGGTCAGCAACGGGGCCCTGGAGCATTGATGGCGAAGTTAGACATAGAATCCGCGTTTCGGCTTCTCCCGATTCACCCATCATCCTTCGGGCTGATGGGGTGTTGGTTTGAGGGGGGTTATTATGTCGACCGTTGCCTGCCCATGGGCTGTTCGATATCCTGCGCGTATTTCGAAGCATTCAGTACTTTCCTGCACTGGGCAGTGGTCTCAGTAGCTGGAAGTGATAGAGTTGCGCACTACTTGGATGACTTTCTCCTGGTAGGGGCGGCCAACTCGCAAGAATGTGCCTCTTTAATGAAAGTCATGAGGTTCATGATGGCCAGGTTTGGGGTTCCTCTAGCAGAGGATAAGACGGAGGGGCCGTGCACGTGCTTGACGTTCCTGGGCATCGAGATTGATTCGGTGGCAGGAGAGTGTAGGTTGCCTAAGGAAAAGGTCGCCAAGATGTTGGCGACAGTTCGTGCTATGGTTTCAGCACAGACGTGTTCGCTGCGGGAGCTGCAGTCGCTCCTTGGTCTCCTTAACTTTGCGGGGAGAGTTATCCCCTGGGGTAGGGTGTTTAGCAAGCGGCTAGAGCGGTGTTTGGGCGGAGGTAGGGCTCCGACATCGCGCATTCGCATCACGAGGGATCTCGTGGCGGACTTGCAGGTCTGGGAGAGGTTTCTCCAGGACTTTAACGGCGAGGGGATCCAATATCTAACCAAGCGCTACATCTGTTCACGGACGCCGCGGGAGCATCCGGGTATGGGGCTTACTTTGAAGGGGCATGGAGTGCGGAGCCCTGGCCGACCGAGTGGACGGCCAGAGGGCTTACACGCAATCTTTGCTTTCTGGAATTGCTTCCTATACTGGTTGCAGTGGAATTGTGGGGTCACCTGTTTAGTAACAGGGCTGTGATTTTCTGGATGGATAATCTCAGCGTGGTGTTTGCGGTTAACAGGCTTTCTGCTTCATCGCCTGTGGTGGTGCATTATTTGCGACACCTGGTGTTGAGATGTTTGCAATGGAACATTGACTTTAGGGCCCGGCATGTGCCTGGGGAGCAGAATATAGTTGCAGATGCACTGTCTCGCTTCCAGTGGGGGGCATTTAGGGCATGGGCGCCTGCCGCGGCTCCTAATGGTCTTTCTTGCCCTCTCTTTTTGTGGCAGATGGCGAGGGACTACAGCAACTGATTCCGTTATTGCGGGCTTCGTTGGCACCCAGCACATGGTCGGCATATGTAAGGTATTGAAGCGAGTGGGTGAACAGGGGTTTCTGTTGCCCTGGCTGGTGGACCTGAGAGGTAAGCGAGCAAAAAAAGGGGGCGGTGGTCGCGAGGCTATCAGCTGTGGCGTTCTTCTGCAGGCTATACGCCTTTAAAGACGAGTCGCGCTCCTTCCTTGTAAAGCAGCTTATGAGGGGATGGGGCCGTCTGGAAGTTCCACGACGGGACACAAGGGAGCCCATTACGGCAGAACGGCTGGTAAAGTTGCTGGAGGTCCTGCCAGAGGTATGCTCCTCACCTTTCGAGGCTCGGCTCTTCGAGGTGGCCTTCGGCCTGGCGTTTCATGGCGCGTTAAGGGTGGGTGAGTTGGTACCACGAGCCAAAACGGCGGCCACAGGGGGGGTCATGCACAGCCATGTCAGACTGGTGGATGACTCCGTGCTATTGTTCATTCCCAGGTCCAAAACCGACCAGGAGGGCCGGGGAGCTTGGCTTTCCCTGCCGGGGCAGCATGGTGTTGCCTGTTGCCCCGTGCGGCTAGTGTCATCTTACCTGGAAGTACGGCCAGGAGGCTCTTCCAGGTTTCTGATACATGCCAATGGAGACCCGCTGACCAGATACCAGTTTGGGAAGGTTTTAGATAGGGCAGCGCAAATGGCTGGTCTAGACGGGTCTTGGATTGCCCCACACTCCTTTCGAGTGGGGGCAGCGACGACGGCAGCAGAGTTGGGTTGGTCCTCGGATCGCATCCGCTCATTAGGGCGGTGGAGGTCGCAGCGGTATAAGTCTTACGTTAGGCCGCTGTATGTTTGAGAACGGGGATCAAGGGTCAAGTATGCAAGAGTTGGGGGGCTTGCGGGGGTGATACCAAAAGGTTATGGGCCAAGGTTGTGAGGATCTGGTCTACTGCAAGCGGGCTAACTCTTGTTTTTCTTTGTTTTCAGAAATACGTCCAGGTCCTGTATGGGTGTGGATCGTCGGCCATTCATATGTGCACTGGGCTGCAATTAGAGCTGCAGCCATGCCAGGAGGACAGCAGCTAGGATTTCATTCATCCAGGGCTGTGTTGCGTTGGCTAGGGCGCAGAGGCTTGGCCTGGGCAGATCTGCCTGCATTGCTCCAGACCGCAGCGAGAAGGTGGGAAAAACCCCACATTCTGATAATTCATGCTGGCAGCAACGATGTGGGGGCCATTCCCACATTGGATCTAATTCGGGCAATGCAGTCAGACCTGAGGCAGTTCAAACTCTGGTTTCCAGGTGTATGAATTGGGTGGTCGAATGCGATCCCTAGATTAAGATGGAGACACATGGTGTGTCATAAGTCAGCTTTCCAGGTCAGGAAAAAGATCAATAGGGACCTGAGGAAGCAGGTAGTTGAACTCGAGGGTTTTGTGGTAGAGCACGGGAACATCTCGGCAGCCCATAAGGGTTTGTATAGGCAGGATGGGGTTCATTTAGAACCGGCAGGAGTAGATTTGTTCTTGCAGAACATCAGGCAGGAGTTACTCCTAAGAGTATAGGGTGGCGGCAAGAGTCAGGACCAGTGAATATGAAGGTCAGTCTCTTGTGGCGGGTGGTCAGGATCACGGCTGCAGACTGGAAGGAGGTTTGAGTAACGGCCATTGCGGTCAGGGTGATGTCACAGGCTCTGTATGCTTGGGCGTGCTCGGGCTGATTATTGTTGGGCCGAAAAACCCCTAATTATGAAAGCTGCGTGAGTATCTCCGCCTTGTGGTCTGCAGCAGTGTCCCTTGACTATTTTCTAGAAGGGGTTATCCATAGTTAGAATGTAGGCCCCGATTGCCACCACCCGTGGTTAAGTTACCTGCCAGTTCCACGGCTGGTACCAATGAATGCGACCCACGGGTCTTTCACCCACAAACTGTGTTGTGTTGTTATTTATTATTTAATAAGTTATATTAAGTATTAAGTTAAGTTAAGTTACAAGCAGACACTCAGGAGATGTAGGGCATTTAATCCCTTAAAAAAGTGCAGGGCAAATAGCCCGGAACGTAGCTAAGGGTTAAGGCCTGGAGGAGTGAGTGCTGCTGTGTGTGTGTTAGTTACAATGTTGCATTGTGTTGGGAGGGGTTTACTAACCTTATAAGAAGGATGTGCAGGGATTCTACTTCCTCTTTGTTCCTGTGGACTCCCAGAAGATCTTTCCCCACCCTCCCAGCCCTGTTATGCACTGTTGTTTTGTTTTGTTATCCATCTTGATTGGATTCGTTATGCATTACGGATTGGCACTTGTAATGCATTATTGATTTGATGCTATGCATTACAGATTGGAAATTGTAATGCACTATTGATTCGGTTAAATATATAACAGGCCGCAATCGGTTTTCGTTAGGTCTCTATTCGAGACTAGGTGTCTGAGGCTGGAAGAGGGTTACTCGAACTACTTCCCTAAGACCAAGGACGGTAATTTTGAACTCCCCAGTTATTGACATGCTGTTCGTCAAGTCAAGGCTGGACCTACAGGTTTGGAGTTTCTAATGCTTGCACTCTACTCTGGCGGGTGGTCAGGATCACAGCTGCAGACTGGAAGGAGGTTTGAGTAACGGCCATTGCAGTCAGGGTGACGTCACAGGCTCGGTATGCTTGGGCGTGCTCGGGCTGATTATTGTTGGGCCGAAAAACCCCTAATTATGAAAGCTGCGTGAGTATCTCCGCCTTGTGGTCTGCAGCAGTGTCCCTTGGCCATTTTCTAGAAGGGGTTATCCATAGTTAGAATGTAGGCCCCGATTGCCGCCACACGTGGTTAAGTTACCTGCCAGTTCCACGGCTGGTACCAATAAATGCGATCCACGGGTCTTTCACCCACAAACTGTGTTGTGTTGTTATTTATTATTTAATAAGTTATATTAAGTGTTAAGTTAAGTTAAGTTACAAGCAGACACTCAGGAGATGTAGGGCATTTAATCCCTTATGGCCTATACCCACAGGCTCCATTCCGCGATCAAAGACTATTAGTTATGGATCTTGCAAAACAAAAATGTTTCACAAAACTCATAACTAAAATGTTACAAAGTACACTAAAACCCCATAAACTACCTATTAACCCCTAAACCGCCTGCCCCCTGCATACCAAAGACTATAATAAACCTAGTAACCCCTTAACCACTGGCCCCCCACATCACACGCAAAGACAATAATAAACCTATTAACCCCTAAACTGCCGCCCCCCCACATCGCGACACACTAAATTAAACTATTAACCCCTAGACCTAACTATCCCCTATACCTTAAATTAAATTTACAATATAACTACCTTTAAATAAATAAAAACGTACCTGTGAATTAAAATAAACCTAAGATTAAACTATAAATAAACCTAACATAACTATTTTAAGAAAATAAAATAAATGAAAAATAAAAAAAACTAATTTACAAGATTAAAAAAAACTAACACTACGAAAAAATAAAAATAATCTACCATTACCAAAAAGAACAAACACTAAAATGATGAAAATAAAAAAAAACACTAAGATTACAAAAAATAATAAACGAAATTATCCAAAATAATAACAATTAAACCTAATCTTATACCCCTTTAAAAACAAAAAGCCCCCCCAAAATAAAAACACCCCCTAATCTAACAATAAACTACCAATAGCCCTTAAAAGGGCCTTTTGTAGGACATTGTTCTAAGTTAAACAGCTCTTTTACATTATAAAATTACAAAGTCCCCCTAACAGTAAAAGCCCCCCACAATAATAAAAAAACTAAATCTAAAATATCCTAAGCATTTGTATGGACATTGCCCTTAACAGGGCAATCATCTCTTTTACAATCAGCTCTTTTACTGCCCATCCCTAATCTTAAAAAAAAAAAAAACACCTGAAAAAACAAACAAAAAAAACTAACACTAACCCTAGAAAATCTACACACAGTTCCTGAAGTCCGGACATCCATCTTTATCCAGGCGGCGAGAAGTCTTCATCCAGGCGGTGACATCATTATCCATCGCGGGATCACCTTTTATCTTTTTTTCGGGGTGCGGAGCGGTCTTCCGCGATGCACGGATCCGGAGTGGCGGCGATCCTCAGCGGCATGGAGGCTCCTCTTCATGCGATTGTCGCTGCACACTGAAGCTTGAATGCAAGGTAGCCCTTTTATATTGGGGTACCATTGCATTCCTAGTGGCTGAAAAATTCAAATCAGCCAATAGGATGAAAGCGGCTTAAATTCTATTGGCTGATTTAAATTTTTCAGCCAATAGGAATGCAACGGTACTCCAATATAAAAGGTGTACCTTGCATTCAAGCTTCAGTGTGCGGTGCCGATCGCATGAAGAGGAGCCTCCACGCCGCCGCTCCGGATCCACGCATCTGGGAAGACCGCTCCTCACATCTGGGAAGAAGACAGAAGATGGTCTTGCGATGGATGAAGATGTCGCCGTCTGGATGAAGATGCATGTCCGAACTTCAGGAACTGTGAGTAGATTTTCTAAGATTAGGGGTGGGCAGTAAAAGAGCTGAATGTAAAAGAACTGATTGCCCTTTTAAGGGCGATGCCCATACAAATGCCCCTTTAGGGGCAATGGGTAGCTTAGGTTTTTTAGACTTAGGTTTTTTTATTTGGGAGGTTGGTTGGGTGGGGGGCTTTTACTGTTAGGGGGACTGTAATTTTATAATGTATAAGAGCTGTTTAACTGAGGGCAATGCCCTGCAAAAGGGCTATTGGTAGTTTATTGTCAGCTTAGGGAGTATTTTTATTTTGGGGGGCTTTTTGTTTTTATAGGGGTATAAGATTAGGTTTAATTGTTATTATTTTGGATAATTTTGCTTATTATTGTTTGTAATCTTAGTGTTTTTTTATTTTTCGTAATTTTAGTGTTTGTGTTTTTTTGGTAATGGTAGATTATTTAAATTTTTTCGTAGAGTTAGGTTTTTTTAATCTTGTAATTTAGTTTTGTTTTTTTCCGTTTCTTTTCTTTTCTTAAAATAGTTATGTTAGGTTTATTTATAGTTTAATCTTAGGTTTATTTTATTTTACAGGTAAGTTTTTATTTATTTAAAGGTAGTTATATTGTAAATTTAATTTAAAGTATAGGGGATAGTTAGGTTTATAGGTTAATAGTTTAATTTAGTGATTTGCGAAGTGGGGGACTGGTGGTTTAGGGGTAAAAGGTTTAGTTTAGTATTTGCGATGTGGGGGCTGGTGGTTTAGGGGTTAATAGGTTTATTTAGGTGTTAGCAATGTGGGAGGTCGTCGGTTTAGGGGTTAATATTTATTTTAGTGACAGCGATGTGGGGTGGTTGCGGTTTAGGGGTTAATGTCAGCGATTTCGGGGGGCAGCGGATTAGGAGTTAATAATTTTATTTAGTATTGGAGATGTTAGGGAGCAGCTGATTAGGGGTGTTTAGACTAAGGGTTTATGTTAGGGTGTTAGATTTTTACATAACTTTATTTTCCCCATAGACATCAATGGGGATTGCGTTACAGCTATCTCCATTCCGCAATCGCAGGTGTTAGTTTTTTTTCTAACACTTTCTCCCCATTGATGTCTATGGGGGAAAACGTGCACGAGCATGTTAAGTCAGACCTTGGGTTTTGTGCGGTATGGAGCTTATCGCACCATATTGCACAACAAAAGAAGGTTTTTCAGTAACTTGTAATGGCAGCGCTATGGAGAGTGCAATACCGCTCATTCTTTTGCGTTATTTACGCACCCGGTTTAGCGCACAAGTTGTAATCTTGGTGTGAGTTAGCACATAACCAGAGGCATAACTAGAAACCACAGGGCCCAGATGCAAGAATCTAACACATGCATAAATACACACACACACATGCATAAATACACACAAACACATACATGCATAAATACACACACACACACACACACATGCATAAATACACAGTCACATACATACACACACACATACATGCATAAATACACACACATGCATAAATACACACACAGTCACATACATACATACACACACACACACGCATAAATACACACAGTCACATGCATACACACACACATACATGCATAAATACACACACAGTCACATACATACACACACACATACATAAATACACACACACATACATAAATACACACACACACATACATGCATAAATACACACACAGTCACATAGATACACACACACAAACATGCATAAATACACACACAGTCACATACATACACACACATACATGCATAAATACACACAGTCACATGCATACACACACACATACATGCATAAATACACACACAGTCACATAGATACACACACACAAACATGCATAAATACACACACAGTCACATACATACACACACATACATGCATAAATACACACAGTCACATGCATACACACACACATACATGCATAAATACACACACACACACACACAGTCACATGCATACACACACACATACATGCATAAATACACACACACAGTCACATACATACACACACACAGTCACATACATACACACATACATGCATAAATACACACACATACATGCATAAATACACACACAGTCAAATACATGCATAAATACACACACAGTCACATACATACACACACACACACACATACATGCATAAATACACACACACATGCATAAATACACACAGTCACATACATGCATAAATACACTCACACATACATGCATAAATACACACACAGTCACATACATGCATAAATACACACACAGTCACATACATACACACACACATACATGCATAAATACACACACACACATGCATAAATACACACACAGTCACATACATACACACACACACACATACATGCATAAATACACACACACACATAAACACCAATGGGTAAAACAGAAACAATAACCCCTGTAGTCAGAGACACTAGTGAAGCATCATGTCACACTCACATGATATCAGTGCAGGCAGTGGCAGGTCAACATTTTTTTTTTTTTTTTTTTTAAGTTGGGCCCCCACCCTTGAGGGCCCAGTCACAATTGCGACCTCTGCACCACCTGTAGTTTCGCCCCGGCACATAACATTGGTAATATCTCCAAAATTATTACCTGGGAGGTCCTAACTCCCTGAAGTTATTTTTTAGGACACTCCCTCTCCTGCTGATTCCTTCATTAGTACCAATATGTCCCATGACTGCAGGATCAGACTCACATCCCTCTAACAATCTATCAATACGCTTTACAATATTCCTAACACGAGCCTGTGAAAGCCAGCAAATTCTTCTATTTAAAGGCACAGTCTAGTAAAAATTACACTTTCATCACTCAGATAGGACATGTCATTTTAAACAACATTCCAATTTATTTTTATAATCAAATTTGCTTTGTTCTCTTAGTATTCTTAGTTGAAAGCAAAACCTAGGTAGGCACATATGCTAATTGCTAAGACCTTGAAGGCCACCTCTTATCTCACTGCATTTTTAAAGTTTTTCAAAGCTAGACATCGCTAGCTCATGTGTGTCATATAGATAACATTGTACTCACTCCCATGGAGTTATTTATGACTCAGCACTGATTGGCTAAGCCACAAGTCTGTCAAAAGACCTGAAATAAGGGGGCAGTCTACAGAGACTTATATACAAGGTAATCACAGAGGTAAAAAGTATATTAATATAACTGAGATAAGGAGCAGTCTGCAGAGGCTTAGATGCAGGGTAATCACAGAGGTAAAAGGTATAGTAATATAACTGAGATAAGAGGCAGTCTGCAGAGGCTTAGATACAGGGTAATCACAAAGGTAAAATGTATAGTAATATAACAGATAAGGGGCAGTCTGCAGAGGCATAGATACAAGGTAATCACAGAGGTAAAAAGTATATTAATATAACTGAGATAAGAGGCAGTCTGCAGAGGCTTAGATACAGGGTAATCACAGAGGTAAAAAGTATATTACTATAACTGAGATAAGGGACAGTCTGCAGAGGCTTAGATACAAGGTAATCACAGAGGTAAAACGTATAATAATATTACAGTGTTTGTGCAAAACTGGGGAATGGGTAATAAAGGCATTATCTATCTTTTTAAACAGTAAAATTCTGGTGTAGTCTGCCCCTTAAAGAGATCTGGATGACAAATGACCCTATGAACTTTCCTAATATTAGTCTCCTACAACCAACATTTGCCTCAGGCCCAGACTTGTATGCCCCTCTTTCATGACTGAAGGACTGCTCACTATAGTATGTTCCTATTGACTGAAGGACTGCTCACTATAGTATGCTCCTATTGACTGAAGGACTGCTCACTATAGTATGCTCCTATTGACTGAAGGACTGCTCACTATAGTATGTTCCTATTGACTGAAGGACTGCTCACAATATTATGCTCCTATTGACTGAAGGACTGCTCACTATAGTATGCTCCTATTGACTGAAGGACTGCTCACTATAGTATGCTCCTATTGACTGAAGTACTGCTCACTATAGTATGCTCCTATTGACTGAAGTACTGCTGACTATACTATGCTCCTATTGACTGAAGGACTGCTCACTATAGTATGCTCCTATTGACTGAAGGACTGCTCACAATATTATGCTCCTATTGACTGAAGGACTGCTCACTATAGTATGCTCCTATTGACTGAAGGACTGCTCACTATAGTATGCTCCTATTGACTGAAGGACTGCTCACTATAGTATGCTCCTATTGACTGAAGGACTGCTCACTATAGTATGCTCCTATTGACTGAAGGACTGCTCACTATAGTATGCTCCTATTGACTGAAGGACTGCTCACTATAGTATGCTCCTATTGACTGAAGGACTGCTCACTATAGTATACTCCTATTGACTGAAGGACTGCTCACTATAGTATGCTCCTTTTGACTGAAGGACTGCTCACTATAGTATACTCCTATTGACTGAAGTACTGCTCACTATAGTATGCTCCTATTAACTGAAGGACTGCTCACTATAGTATGCTCCTATTGACTGAAGGACTGCTCACTATAGTATGCTCCTATTAACTGAAGGACTGATCACTATAGTATGCTCCTATTAACTGAAGGACTGCTCACTATAGTATGCTCCTATTGACTGAAGTACTGCTCACTATAGTATGCTCCTATTGACTGAAGGACTGCTCACTATAGTATGCTCCTATTAACTGAAGGACTGCTCACTATAGTATGCTCCTATTAACTGAAGGACTGCTCACTATAGTATGCTCCTATTGACTGAAGTACTGCTCACTATAGTATGCTCCTATTGACTGAAGTACTGCTCACTATAGTATGCTCCTATTAACTGAAGTACTGCTCACTATAGTATTGTAAGATATGGTGACATTTCCCTTGAAGTCCATGAGAGGAAATTAACTCCAATCACTAACTACCAATAAATAGCTGCTTCACCTGAAGCACAGTGCTTGTTTATTAAAGAGACATGAAACTCAAATGTTTTCTTTCATGATTTTGATAGAGAAAACAAGTTGAAACAACTTGCCAATTTAGTTCTATTATTTAATTTGCTTCTATCTCTTGCTATCCTTTGCTGAAAGGTTTATCTAGGCAAGTTTAGGAGCAGCAAAGAACCTAGGTTCAAACTGCTGATTGGTGGCTGCATATATACACAGATTGTCATTGTCTCACCCATGTGTTCAGTTAGAAACCAGTAGTGCATTGCTGCTCCTTCAAAAATGATACCAAGAGAATGAAACAAATTAGATAATAGAAGTAAATTAGAAAGTTGTTTAAAATTGTCTGTTCTTCCTCAACCATGGATGAAATTTTGGGGGTTTTATGTCTCTTTAAGTTCATTATGCTGTGAACTGCTACAAACTAACGTACATTCTATTGTTGGGATCTGTGTATTTATTCCTTTATTATTTCCCTCATTGTTTTATTTAAAGCTACATTATTCTTCGCTGCTACCTACTGCTGACTGCTATAAAGCTCCTGTTTCTGCCGGCATAACCAAATCTTTCCCGAGGAGTGTTCCAGCGCGAGCAGTGAGTCACATAATCAGTCTGTTTATCCATTCACTGGGTATCAAACCTGTTATTCAGCACAGTAGGTTGCCACCTTTCTTGGAAGAAGATGCAGGCCATGCTCATTAACAGAAATTTAAATAAATAATAAATAACTCAAAAACTAAAGCTGCTAGGACTGATTTTAAATGCTCAGTTGTTTATAATTAGTATTCATCACACTCAGACGTTGTTTCACTTTGACAGGGGCTTTCTTTCAATATTTATTCTTTATTTTCTACATTGACCTGAACCTTACAAATACCGGTCGTGTCGGTAAAATACCGGCTGGGTGGGAACTAGGGTTGGCACCTCAGCCATGGTTTCCTGGACACTTATCAGTTACACATGCTGCAGGGTGTGCAGGGAGGAACATGAACAGCACACAAATAGTGACACTGAACAGCACTATTCTGCACACCCTGCAACATGTATAGCTCATAAGTGTCTAGGAAAACATGACAACCCTAACTGCGAACAAGTTTGCACCGGTATAGTCTCTGCAACCTACTGAAGCCCCCCCGCCCCTCGTGCCTGCAGTATTTGCTTCTCTCCTTCATATCCTGCTGTGCATTAGGTAGAGAATAATAACTTTACTCTGTTCCCAGCCTAGCGTACAAACACTAACTAGAAAACTATTTCTGTGATCATTTGTAAGAGATTATATTCATTTCCTTATCCAAATCACCTGTATAACAAACAGCCTATAGGTCTCCTAGAACTAATTACTCAGCAGTTGTGCTTCATATAATAATGTCAGTACCTTACAAGTATGCTCCTATTGACGGAAGTACTGCTCACTATAGTATGCTCCTATTAACTCAAGTACTGCTCACTATAGTATACTCCTAGTAACTGAAGTACTGCTCACTATAGTATTGTTCCTATTGACTGAAGTACTGCTGACTATACTATGCTCCTATTAACTGAAATACTGCTGACTATACTATGCTCCTATTAACTGAAATACTGATGACTATACTATGCTCCTATTGACTGAAGTACTGCTCACTATAGTATGCTCCTCTTCCATGACTGAAGGACTGCTCACTATACTATGCTCCTATTGACTGAAGTACTGCTCACTATAGTATGCTCCTATTGACTGAAGTACTGCTGACTATACTATGCTCCTATTAACTGAAGTACTGCTGACTATACTATGCTCCTATTAACTGAAGTACTGCTGACTATACTATGCTCCTATTGACTGAAGGACTGCTCACTATAGTATGCTCCTATTAACTGAAGGACTGCTCACTATAGTATGCTCCTATTGACTGAAGTACTGCTGACTATAGTAAACTCCTATTGACTGAAGTACTGCTGACTATAGTATGCTCCTATTGACGGAAGTACTGCTCACTATAGTATACTCCTAGTAACTGAAGTACTGCTCACTATAGTATTGTTCCTATTGACTGAAGTACTGCTCACTATAGTATGCTCCTATTAACTGAAGTACTGCTCACTATAGTATACTCCTAGTAACTGAGGTACTGCTCACTATAGTATTGTTCCTATTAACTGAAATACTGCTGACTATACTATGCTCCTATTGACTGAAGTACTGCTCACTATAGTATGCTCCTCTTCCATGACTGAAGGACTGCTCACTATACTATGCTCCTATTGACTGAAGTACTGCTCACTATACTATGCTCCTATTAACTGAAGTACTGCTGACTATACTATGCTCCTATTAACTGAAGTACTGCTTACTATACTATGCTCCTATTAACTGAAATACTGCTCACTATACTATGCTCCTATTGACTGAAGTACTGCTCACTATACTATGCTCCTATTAACTGAAGTACTGCTGACTATACTATGCTCCTATTAACTGAAGTACTGCTGACTATACTATTCTCCTATTAACTGAAGTACTGCTTACTATACTATGCTCCTATTAACTGAAATACTGCTCACTATACTATGCTCCTATTGACTGAAGTACTGCTCACTATACTATGCTCCTATTAACTGAAGTACTGCTGACTATACTATGCTCCTATTAACTGAAGTACTGCTGACTATACTATGCTCCTATTAACTGAAGTACTGCTGACTATACTATGCTCCTATTAACTGAAGTACTGCTGACTATACTATGCTCCTATTGACTGAAGTACTGCTCACTATAATATGCTCCTATTGACTGAAGTACTGCTCACTATACTATGCTCCTATTGACTGAAGTACTGCTCACTATAGTATGCTCCTATTGACTGAAGTACTGCTCACTATACTATGCTCCTATTGACTGAAGTACTGCTCACTATACTATGCTCCTATTGACTGAAGTACTGCTCACTATAGTATGCTCCTATTGACTGAAGTACTGCTCACTATACTATGCTCCTATTAACTGAAGTACTGCTGACTATACTATGCTCCTAGCTCCTATTAACTGAAATACTGCTGACTATACTATACTCCTATTGACTGAAATACTGCTCAGTATAGTATGCTCCTATTGACTGAAGTACTGCTCACTATAGTATGCTCCTATTGACTGAAGTACTGCTCACTATAGTATGCTCCTATTGACTGAAGTACTGCTGACTATACTATGCTCCTATTGACTGAAGTACTGTACTGCTGACTATACTATGCTCCTATTAACTGAAGTACTGCTCACTATAGTATGCTCCTATTGACTGAAGTACTGCTCACTATAGTATGCTCCTATTGACTGAAGTACTGCTCACTATAGTATACTCCTAGTAACTGAAGTACTGCTCACTATAGTATTGCTCCTATTGACTGAAGTACTGCTGACTATACTATGCTCCTATTAACTGAAATACTGCTGACTATACTATGCTCCTATTGACTGAAGTACTGCTCACTATAGTATGCTCCTCTTCCATGACTGAAGGTCTGGTGACTATACTATGCTCCTATTGACTGAAGTACTGCTCACTATAGTATGCTCATATTGACTGAAGTACTGCTGACTATACTATGTTCCTATTAACTGAAGTACTGCTGACTATACTATGCTCCTATTGACTGAAGTACTGCTCACTATAGTATGCTCCTATTGACTGAAGTACTGCTCACTATAGTATGCTCCTATTGACTGAAGTACTGCTCACTATAGTATGCTCCTATTAACTGAAGGACTGCTCACTATAGTATGCTCCTATTGACTGAAGTACTGCTGACTATAGTAAACTCCTATTGACTGAAGTACTGCTGACTATAGTATGCTCCTATTGACGGAAGTACTGCTCACTATAGTATGCTCCTATTGACTGAAGTACTGCTCACTATAGTAAACTCCTATTGACTGAAGTACTGCTGACTATAGTATGCTCCTATTGACTGAAGTATTTGTTCTCTCCTTCATATCCTGCTGTGCATTAGTAGAGAATAATAACTTTACTCTGTTCCTAGTCTAGCTCACAAACACTAACTAGAAAACTATTTCTGTGATCATTTGTAGGAGATTATATTAATTTCCTTATTCAGATCACCTGTATAACAAACAGCCTATAGGTCTCCTCAGTCAATAGGAGCATACTATAGTGAGCAGTACTTCAGTCAATAGGAGTATACTATAGTGAGCAGTACTTCAGTCAATAGGAGCATACTATAGTGAGAAGTACTTCAGTCATGGAAGAGGAGTATACTATAGTGAGCAGTCCTTCAGTTAATAAGAGCATACTATAGTGAGCAGTACTTCAGTCATGGAAGAGGAGTATACTATAGTGAGCAGTCCTTCAGTCAATAGGAGCACACTATAGTGAGCAGTACTTAGAGTAGGTGAGCTCGGGCCAATTAGAAAACTGCCAAGGTTGGGGGAAACTTTATGATCATGTTAGATTTGCCGAAGGGAGTGTTTTTGTTATTTATTCCTCGTTCACAAAGGGATCAGGAGGGTAGGGGTGCGTGGTTATTGCTCCCCACACAAAAGGGATCACCAGTTGCCCTTATACTTTGCTGAAGGTCTTCTGGGATGTGTGACCAGTGGGTTTTCAGAAGTTTCTAATTCACCATAATGGAACCTCTCTTACAAGATTCCAATTCCGCAGGGTATTGGGATGGGCAACAGAGAAGGCCGGTTTGAACTCAATACCATTGCCCCCCATTCTTTTAAGGTAGGGGCAGAAACAACAGGTGCAGCCTTAGGCTGGTCTGCTTATAGACTTAAAGCTCTGGGGAGGTGGAAGTAAAAAAATACCAAATCTATGTGAGACCCCTGTTATCCCACAGCTGACTTAGTCTTGTATTAATGTTGTGATTTTTCACTGTTTTGGTGTGGTTTTAACAGTTGTTTCTTTTGCATGGCCTGCGAGAGGTCCGCTCAGTGTTTGGATAGTTGGCCAATCGTTCCTGCACTGGGCAGCCATCCTGGCATCAACAATTCCAGGAGGACAGCAGATGGGCTTTTATTTCTCAAGGGTGGTGGATAAGGTGGTTAGGGAGGAGAGGCCTTTGCTGGCCGGATCTGCCTGGATCACTGCAAGATGCTATGAGGCATTGGGAGAAACCCCCACACCTTAATACTCTACTTTAAGGGCAATGTTTTTGGATAAATTCCCGGATGGGATTTCTGTGCAGTGATCCAGTCGAACTTGTGTACGTTTAAGGCTTGGTTGACTGGTGTGAGAATCGGGTGGTCAAACATTAGCCCGAGGTTAACGTGGAGGCATATTTGCAACCACAGAGCAACTTTCCAGGTCAGGTAGAATCTTAACGGGGACATAAGAAATTGATGTCTGAGTTTGGGGGGTTTGTTGTGGAGCACAAGAACATCACGGAGGTCGACCGCAGTCTCTACCATGGCGACGTGGTTCTATTACCCGAACATGCCATAGACCTGTTCCTATAGAATTTGTGGCAGGCTTTACTCCTATTTGTGTGAGTTGTTGGTGACGGCGAGAGTGTGCCCGATAATTTTGGGCGATCTCGTGGTGGTTGGGCCGGGTCAGGATGTGATCGAGCTAGAGTGATGGCTATTCCAGGCTGGGGTGAAGTCCTCAGATACGCATTTGGGGGATCCCATCTGTCCGAAGCCGAGAACTCCCTGTCATATTAGTATTGAGCTACGCTCTGCTTATTCTCCTGCTTACTTGGTATGGCCCAGCTTGCTAGCAGGGGTTGCTATATATTATCCAGTACCTGATTGCCGCCCCCCGGGTCCATGTTATTGTGCTGTTTTTGGTGAGTTTTTTGTGTTGCCACAATAAACGTGACCTGCGGGTTTTATAACCACAAGAAGTTGTATTGTGTTTTATTCCTATACTAGAAGCTACAAGGTCTACGTTAAACATTGAACTATTTATATAGTTAAAGTTATTGGTTAAGATTAAAGTAATAGGGGAACAGCTTGTGGATGTTTGCACAGTATATTTATTTTTATTTGAAAATAAGTCTCTTTTCAGGGCCGGATTTACATCTCAGGTGCCTGTAGGCACAAAAACCTAAAGCGCCCCCCCCCGCGCCCCTCACAAAAAAAAGCACAGTATTACTTTTAAATCTGTGCAAAAAAAACAAAAACTCTGTAAATTACTTGACATATTTTTACAATCAGCAAACACTTTCACAAATAAACTGGCTGAGCTTGGCATCACATGACATGGGAACCCCCCTGCCCCAACTCCGCAAAAGAAGTGTAGTGTAGACTGTCCCTTTAAGTAATAAAATGTTAATTTTCCATTGTCCATTCATAATACAGATAAGGAAGCAAGTGTGTGTACACAAAGTGATAACACAATGATCAATTACCTGCTATATACATATGTATGTATATATATATATATATATATATATATATATATATATATATATATATATATATATATATATATATATATACACACACACACACATCATATAAACACACACACACATATACCCCCCACACACACATATACCCCCCACACATAAACAAAAAAATACACACATACACAAAAAATACACACACACACACATACATACATACCTACACACATAAACAAAAAAATACACACATACACAAAAAATACTCACACATACACAAAAAATACACACACACACATATATATATATACACACACATATATACACATACACACACACACACACAAACACATACACACACATATATACACATACACACACACACACACAAACACATACACACACATATATACACACACAACACACATACATATATACCTACACACATAAACAAAAAAATACACACACACACATATACAAAAAATACACACACACAACACACATACATACCTACACACAAACAAAAAAATACACACACACACACACATACACAAAAAATACACACACACACACATATATATACACACACACACACATACACACACACACACATATATATACACACACACACATACACACACATATATACACACACACACACATACACATATATATACACATACAAACACATACACACACATATATACACACACACACACATACATACAGCAAAAATAAATAGAAATACAATTACACATTTTAATAACTCAACATGCTCTCTAATATTAGACTAATCCTGCCTACATGAGTTCACATATATTTATATATTTTTTGTCACCAAAAAAAAAAAAAAACTGTCTGGCTGTTTATTTAACATACACAGTAGCACTTATAAAATCACAGTCTCTCCTCAGGGAACAACATATACTAAAAAGCAAGCCTGCTCTGAGTAGTCTGAGGCTGGGGATAAGGATAGGAGATTTGTTGTGGTCAATCATATACGCAGCACACAGAAGTTCCGAGTTTTAAGATAACATAAATAACAGACCTGGCAAATCTCAGCTGCATCTGTCACCCTTTCAGGACCTCATTTAGTATCAGTCCTCCTGCCTATAAATGAGTTGTCCTGAGTGTGCTGCCTCACTGATGGCACCGCATGAGGGAAAAAAGAAGGGGGAAGTTTTTTGTTAGGCATTTAGTTTAAAGGGGCGGTGCTGTCAGACTGTGGTAGTTCTGTTCCTGTTTTCTTTAAATTTTGCAGCAGATGATCTGTGCTGTGCTGCACTCCGATTTCCCCACCCACAAAGGCTCAAAAGCATTAAAATAGTTTTAGAGAGCGCCCCTTAGAAGTTCTAAATGGCATTCTCTATTTTGCTCCCAGTCTATGTAGCAGCCTTAAGGAAAATAATAGGCAGGTGATAATAGACAGCTGCACAAAAATTTAAGCTAGAAGCACGTATGAGTTTGCCTACCACCTCCTTGTAGCCAGTCTGATCCCCTGCTGCTGTTGTGGCCCACCGGCCTTGCAAGTCACTAACTGTTGCCGGTGTGACAGTTATTTTTTTCACATTGCACCATCTGTAACTATTCTGGTGGCTGTAAATGCAAGTTTATATAATCTTACAAGTTATATTTACTGGGCATATAATAAATTATTGCCTTACACTATTGCAGCAGGGCTGAATCAGTCTTCCCGCTCTCTTCCTCTGACTGTACTGCCGATGAATTGCTCCTCCCTCTTCCTCTCCTGTCATGTTCCTGGTGCTGTGGCTGCTTAGGAACATGACGGGGGCTGAAGAACTGGAGCGTTTCCAGCAGTAAAATGTATTATAAAAAAAACTAAAACTTTTGCAGATGCAGTCAGTAACTCTCTCTACAGGCAGGCGCCCCTCACTGCATTGCGCCTGTAGGCACATGCCTACTGTGCCTAATGGGAAATCCGGCCCTGTCTCTTTTCCACAAACAGCTTGGATATTGTAATAATTGTTACTGCTAAGTACTGTCAGAGGGTTATCCCCTAGCACCCCTGACTGTTACAATATTAAAGGGAAAGTTCACTTCCTATATCACCAATGTAATATATTCTATATTTCAAATGACTCACCACATTCTTGTCGCTGGGTGCTGTTTATTTCCACTCCCTGTGGTGCTGTTTATCAGTAAAGAGGCTGTCTCCACCCCTCCTTGTCATGAGCAACTTGCTGGCGATTGGCAAATATTCTTTAAAAATATAGCAGTCCAAGGAGAGTGGTACCATACATCTGCAGTTTAAGGTATGTTTTATAATGATAAAACTCACTTTATGTGCTCACTGTGGCCACTACTTGCAAATGTCAAATAAAGAAAGTTGGTATGAGCACCAAAAAGCGAGTTAAAAAACAAAAGTTTATTGTGTACAAAAGGGTTAATTAACCCCCAGGGTAAGAGTGAAAAAATAACAATTGAAAAAACAGAGAACAAAAAGGCTGACCGGTTTCGGCGTCTGCCTTAATCCTAGCCTGCTTAAAAACTGTTCGTAAGATTCCAGTTTAAAAACTCACCTCTGTGATTCAATTGGTTGAGGAGCTCACACCTCCTCCACATTCAACCGAGTTTAAACAGGGAGAGGGGAAGGAATGGAAGTGGTTGTGGGGAAAGGGGAGGGAAGGTGGGGTTGAGTAAAGAGGGGGGAAAGGAGAGGAAAGAGGGTGGAAGGGGAGTTTGTAAAGAGAGGGGAAAAGTACTGGACTTGTGTGTTTATCTACCAGAAGTTAATAAGATCAAACTCTGAGTTTAGACCTTCTGGAACCCTGGTTCTCAGCCGAAAGATCCAGAAGGCCTCCCTCTCACCCAATTTGCAGGTTCTGTCTTCCCCTCTGTTCTGTACGGGGACTTTCTCAATAATAGTCCACGTGAAGAACCTTGGGTCTTTTTGGTGTATGACTGAAAAGTGATTAATCAGAGGTGTTGTCAGTACACCTGCTTTTATATCTGACAAATGCTCTTTTATTCTGACTCTTGCCTCCGTTAGACCCACATATTGGAGGGCACAATGTGTACAAGATATCAAGTATATCACGAAATTTGACCGACAATTTAAGCAAAGTCTTTTTTGAAAGGTTTCACCCGTGACAAGGGACCTAAATGAGTCCCCTACCGTCACTCTTTCGCAAGCCTTGCAAGAAAGAAAATTGCATCTAAAGGTGCCATTTAGTCTCAACCAGGCTGAGCCACTTGTTTCCTCCTGTTTAAGTTTGGTAGGGGCTATTATGTTACCTATCGTACGATTTCTTTTGTAGGTAAACCGTATACCTTCCTTCACTGTTTCCTTTAAAGCATCATCAGCTAGTAGAAGTTGATAGTTGCTACCAATTATCTGGCATATCTTATTATACTGCCGTGAATAATCAGTTATGAACTGGATTTTGTTGCCCTTATTAGATTGTTCCTGCCCCTTCCTGTTTCTGTTCCTATTCATGTTTTTATTTCTGGATTGTTCAAGATGTTTTTCCCTGTCAATTTTAGTGACCATATTTCTTTCCTTGGTTACAATCAACCTTTTGTAGCCTCTTTCAAGTAACCTATTTGTTAGTTCATCCGCTTGTTTTTCATATGTGCATTGACTAGTACAGTTCCTTTTTAAGCGGATTAACTGCCCTCTCGCTACACCCCTGAAGACTCTCCTTGGGTGGCAACTTGCTGCGTGTAGGAGTGAATTACCTGAAATGGGTTTACGATAGGTTTCTGTCTTGATTTTCTGACCTGCAATACCCTTCAGTGTAATGTCTAGGAAGTTTGCGGTTTGTTCTTGTACATCTGAAGTAAAACTGATCCCTACTGTGTTCTGATTCAAGCTCTCTATGAACTCCTCTAGATCTTTCCTTGATCCCCTCCAGATAAGGAGGAGATCATCGATAAAACGCCTGTACCACACTATCTCCTGTCTTGTTGTTCTTTAGACTATTCAAGACTTCTTCTTGAAGCCTTGAATAGTCTAAAGAACAACAAGAATTTGGTAATAAGATCCGCAGACAAGGGCGGAGCCATTGTGGTTCAAGACAGGCAAAACTTTGTTCAAGAAGCTTTTAGACAACTTAAAATGGAATCAGATTATGAAACGCTACAACAGGACCCAACCAGGTAATTTCAGCGTCAATTGGTCTCCCTTGTGGACGACGGGGTAGAGCTGGGCTTTATTAATCAGGAAACTAAAATGTATTTACTTGTACAAAACCCAGTTATACCAGTGTTTAACCATCTACCGAAAGTACACAAGTCTATTGAAAATGTCCAAGGGAGACCAATTGTTAGCGGAATTGGCTCACTTAATGAGCACCTTTCAGAATGGCTGGATGACATCCTGCAGCCGATGGTCAGCACCCTTTGGAGCTTCCTGGCTGATACTAAACATGTCCTAAACCTACTCTCTGAAGTGACCTGGCAAAATGATTACAAATGGCTCACAGTAGATGTCAGGTCACTTTATTCGACTATACCTCATGATAAGGGACTTGAGGCTTTGGAATTCTTTCTCTCCAGGAGATACTCAGGGAACCAGGAGTTCATTGAATACATTCTGAGGGTGACCAGGTATAAGGGAATTAGTATTTATGGAGTGGAACACAACTGCAGAACCTTTATTGTAAATTTTGATATGTCTCACCCAGCTATAGGAATCCCTATGGGAGAGAGGAATTCCCTTGGACAGGTGATTTTACTCAGAATAGGTAATAAAGGAGTGAGAACTCCCAATATAGCTGACTATAAGGCTTACAAAAGTAAAAGCTGAAATGAATGTGAGCAAGGCAAATCCACAGAACAGGAAGCTTGGTTATAACGGTGCAGCTGATACTTGTATGTTCAGATTGTAGGCAATTGGTAAAAGTTCATGCAAATATTGTTTACAGTAAGACACAGGTAGTTTAGTGAAAACAAATATGACAACAGAGAGCGTCATGCCTTGTAATTAGTAACGAGTACCTGTCAGAGTCTGGAAGCGGGTGAGACTGTTTGTGCAGCTCCGGTCTTGCTGAGATTGAGAAGTGTCCGTGCAGAGTGAGGAGGATGTGACGTCACGCTTCAGCGGAGTCACTGAAAAATAACTGACAGGCAGCTGAGCGATAAATCAGAGGAGATGGGAGCTGCGGATTTGGAGCGGCAGGCATAAACTTCAAAGTAAGCACACTTAGACTCTATTGTGAGAAAGGTATAAGGCAGACAGATTGCATTATATAAACGAGCTAGAATTACCCCACAGATACTTGGCAGTGTTATGAGAGTGGAGACTCCGTGACAAGGTGGAGCTGTGTTGCTAGGTTCTCAGTTTGAAGCAATTCCTAGGCAGGAGAAAATAGAAAGTTAATAAGCCTTTCCACAAGGCAGGGTGCTGGCTTTGTAATCCAAAAGTATGGTGTACTATCTTCAATACTAAGCATTGGTTGATTTGTGAGCAGGTGTTTTAAAAGAGTCTCAGCCACTGAGGAGGAGTGGGTGTAGCTGACAGAGACAGGTAGAAAACACAGAACCTGACACCAGGTTTCTCCTGACCCACAACTATTTCCTGTTTGAGGGGGAGTTCTTTCTCCAGAGGCGTGGGATGGCAATGGGGGCCAAGTTTGCCCCCTCTTACGCCAACCTCTTTATGGGTTGGTGGGAGCTCTACCACGTCTTTGGTGAACGAAACCCCTTCAGACAGGAGATAGTGTGGTACAGGCGTTTTATCGATGATCTCCTCCTTATCTGGAGGGGATCAAGGGGAGATCTAGAGGAGTTCATAGAGGGCTTGAATCAGAACACAGTAGGGATCAGTTTTACTTCAGATGTACAAGAACAAACAGTAAACTTCCTAGACATTACACTGAAGGGTGAGTCTTCAGGGGTGTATCGAGAGGGCAGTTCATCCGCTTAAAAAGGAACTGTACTAGTCAACACACATATGAAAAACAAGCGGATGAACTAACAAATAGGTTACTTGAAAGAGGCTACAAAAGGTCGATTTTAACCAAGGAAAGAAATATGGTCACTAAAATTGACAGGGAAAAACTTCTTGAACAATCCAGAAATAAAAACATGAATAGGAACAGGAACAGAAACAGGAAGGGGCAGGAACAATCTAATAAGGGCAACAAAATCCAGTTCATAACTGATTATTCACGGCAGTATAATCAGATATGTCAGATAATTGGTAGCAACTATCAACTTCTGCTAGCTGATGATGCTTTAAAGGAAACAGTGAAGGAAGGTATACGGTTTACCTACAAAAGAAATCGTACGATAGGTAACATAATAGCCCCTACCAAACTTAAACAGGAGGAAACAAGTGGCTCAGCCTGGTTGAGACTAAATGGCACCTTTAGATGCAATTTTCTTTCTTGCAAGGCTTGCGAAAGAGTGACGGTAGGGGACTCATTTAGGTCCCTTGTCACGGGTGAAAACTTTCAAAAAAGACTTTGCTTAAATTGTCGGTCAAATTTCGTGGTATACTTGATATCTTGTACACATTGTGCCCTCCAATATGTGGGTCTAACGACCAGGGAGGCAAGAGTCAGAATAAAAGAGCATTTGTCAGATATAAAAGCAGGTGTACTGACAACACCTCTGATTAATCACTTTTCAGTCATACACCAAAAAGACCCAAGGTTCTTCACGTGGACTATTATTGAGAAAGTCCCCATACAGAACAGAGGGGAAGACAGAACCCGCAAATTGGGTGAGAGGGAGGCCTTCTGGATCTTTCAGCTGAGAACCAGGGTTCCAGAAGGTCTAAACTCAGAGTTTGATCTTATTAACTTCTGGTAGATAAACACACAAGTCCAGTACTTTTCCCCTGTCTTTACAAACTCCCCTTCCACCCTCTTTCCTCCCCTTTCCCCCCTCTTTACTCAACCCCACCTTCCCTCTGCTTTCCCCACAACCACTTCCATTCCTTCCCCTCTCCCTGTTTAAATTCCCTCCCCCGCCCCCCAAAAACCCCCTTTTCTCTTCCCTCCCCTCTTGTCCTTTTAACAGTTACTAATATATACACTTACTAATTACAAACAAATTTCCACATTCTACTTGAGAAGGACATCAAAAGACATTAAAGAATATTAACCATTTTATATGTTGAACTTTCCTATGGTTGATATAAAAGATAAATAGGCAATAAACAAGAAAACTGGTCAATTCTATCCCTTAGTGAGTGACCCAACAGAGCATCCCACTACAGCAATTAACGCACATTTGAGAAAAAGTCATTAAACATTAGGACAATGATTTTGACTAAAACTAGCGCAATTGAGATATAATGCCACACTTATTATAACCAACTTTCTCTCTCCCATAGATTACCCAACGTAATTGGGGTTTAAAATAGTTATATAAATAAGGTGTTATAATTAAAATAGAGCGAGAGAGGACTGCATGATGTTAGCAACATCATGATTTGTAGGCATACAGTCAGCACTGACCAATGGGAGAAAAGTAGAAGCTGCGCGTGTAAACATTTGCTGCCACAAGTAGTGGTTAGACACACACCCCCCTTTCATACCACATTAGAGCGGAATCAGGTAGAAAGACACAGAGAGTAACACACGCCCAGTGGGTGGAGAGAGGGGGAGAAGTCATAACGTCATGTCTGTAAACAAACATCCTGACAGTGCTGACAGCGGGGAATAGAGCAGCTGTAATATATGTTCACGCTTGTAGCGATGGCACAAACAGCTACGGCTAAGTATTCAGAACAATCAGAAAAGCAACTAGATAAAAATAGCTCTGATTGGATGCACAGACATAACAAAGGTTGATAATATATAAAATCAAACTAGTGCTTAGTTGTTTCTGCAAATGTTCTTAGATTACAGTGGGCCGAGATTTAAGTTAAGCATAAGAATCTCTCAATACAGTATATGACACACACTATAGGAGACAGTTTGGTGAAACATCCGGATTACATATTTTATTGGTTGAGCTTTCATCGCTTTAACTGTCATTAGTGTACACAGTAGGGAGCACAGGTGTCTTGATCATTCTAAAGAAATTTAGTATTGGTTGAATGTGGAGGAGGTGTGAGCTCCTCAACCAATTGAATCACAGAGGTGGGTTTTTAAACTGGAATCTTACTAACAGTTTTTAAGCAGGCTAGGATTAAGGCAGACGCCGAAACCGGTCAGCCTTTTTGTTCTCTGTTTTTTCAATTGTTATTTTTTCACTCTTACCCTGGGGGTTAATAAACCCTTTTGTACACAATAAAGTTTTGTTTTTTAACTCACTTTTTGGTGCTCCTACCAACTTTCTTTATTTGATATTGGTTAAGATTCCCACAGAGGAGTATATGGCATTTAATCCCTTAAGGAAATGTAAGTCAAATTGCCTGGAATGCACATAAGGGTTAAGGCTAGGACGGAGGAGTGGGAGTGTGTTTGTGTATGTGTGAAACAATTGTTGCAGTTAGAGAGGAGGGGTTTGGCTTACCTTTTTAAGACATGTACAGGAAGTCCAAATCCTCTTTCTGCTTGTTCCTTTGAAGTTAGGATGTGATCAAGTTAGAGTGATGGCTACTTCCTGGCAGGGGTGAAGTCATCAGATACTCATCTGGGGGGGTTCCTTGTCTGTGCGATCCAAAGGCGAGAACTCCCTAAGCCATATTAGTATTGAGCTACGCTCTACTTATTCTCCTACTCCCCTGGTACGGCCCAGCTTGCTAGCAGGGGTTACAATATATTATCTAGTAACTGATTGCCGCCCCCCGGGTCCATGTTATTGTGCTGTTTCGGTGAGTTTCTTGTGTTGCCACAATAAAAGTGACCTGCGGGTTTTATAACCACAAGAAGTTGTATTGTGTTTTATTTTTATATTAGAAGCTACAAGCTAAACTATGTATAACGTTATTGGTTAAGATTCCCACAGAGAAGTATATGGCATTTAATCCCCTATACTCTGTCATCCCTATACCCAGGGGTCAAGTCCTAAAAAAAAAAAAGTGTGGGAATTAACTGAGACTTCCACCCCCTCTTACAATTAATATTATTTTATATATACAGACACACATACTGTATTTATATGTATATAATCTATACACACACTGTATTTATATGTATATAATCTATACACACACTGTATTTATATGCATATAATCTATACACTTAGCTTAATGAAAGCAAATTAAAAGCAATGGAGGGTTAAATGGCTGCCTTTGGGCCTGAGGATCCTCCTCTGTCACAGAGTCCCACCCACTTAAGGTGCAATAGTCCTATTTCTGCTGAGGGGAGCTAAATAACCCCAGAGCAAGACACACAGAAATGTAGGCACCATGTGTTACACACAGTGGGGGTTGATCTCACTGCAGGACCACTGACAGTCTTGCATTTAGTGTATTGTAAGAAGTGTTACTGTCCATTTCTAGAGGTTCTCACTATCTCTCTAACCAGACTGTGCTCCAGCTCCTCCCACAAGCAGCAGCAATGCTTACTGAAGCATTTCTGTTCTCTGCCCAGAGGGAACTTAGTTTCTCCTGCAAAAATAGTACAGAAACTCTGTTCCCATGTGTTCTCACCCAACTTGACTCCTGCCCACATAATACCCCTGACCCTGCAACTGCTCTGTCATCCTTATACCTACATCATACGCTGACCCTGCAACTGCTCTGTCATCCCTATACCTACATCACACCCTGACCCTGCAACTGCTCTGTTATCCTTATACCCACATCACACCCCTGACACTGCAACTGCTTTGTCATCCCTATACCCACATAATACCCTGACCCTGCAACTGCTCTGTTATCCTTATACCCACATCACACCCTTGACCCTGCAACTGCTTTGTCATCCCTATACCCACATAATACCCCTGACCCTGTAACTGCTCTGTCATCCTTATACCCTCATCACACCCTGACCCTGCAACTGCTCTGTCATCCCTATACCCACATAACACCCCTGACCCTGCATCTGCTTTTTCATCCCTATACCCACATCACATTCCTGACCCTGCAACTGCTCTTTCATCTGTATACCCACATATTACCCCTGACCCTGCAACTGCTCTGTCATTCTTATACCCACATAACACCCTGACCCTGCAACTTCTCTGTCATCCCTATACGCACATCATAGCCCTGACCCTGCAAATGCTCTGCCATCCCTAAACCAACATTATACGTGATTATGAAGGTGTTAGTGTGCGTGTATAAATGTGTATGAGGTTATGAAGGTGTTAATGTGTGTGTATAAATGTGTATGAGGTTATGAAGGTGTTAATGTGTGTGTATAAATGTGTATGAAGTTATGAAGGTGTTAGTGTGTGTATAAATGTATATGAGGTTATGAAGATGCTAATGTGTGTATAAATGTGTGTGTGTGTGTGCACGTGTGTGGTTATGAAGGTGTTAGTTTGTGTATAAATGTGTGTGTGTGATTATGAAGGTGTTAGTGTGTGTGTATAAATATGTATGTGGCTATGAAGGTGTTAGTGTGTGTGTATAAATGTGTATGTGGCTATGAAGGTGTTAATGTGTGTGTATAAATGTGTATGTGGTTATGAAGGTGTTAATGTGTGTGTGTGTATAAATGTTTATGAGGTTATGAAGATGTTAATGTGTGTGTGTGTGTGTGTGTGGTTATGAAGGTGTTAGTGTGTGTATAACTCTGTGTGTATGTGGTTATGAAGGAGAAATGTGTGTGTATAAATGTGTATGTGGTTATGAAGGAGAAATGTGTGTGTATAAATGTGTATGTGGTTATGAAGGTGTTAGTGTGTGTGTATAAATGTGTATGAGGTTAATAAAGAAATTAATGTGTGTGTATAAATGTGTATGAGGTTAATGAAGGTGTTAATGTGTGTGTATAAATGTGTATGTGGTTATGAAGGAGAAATGTGTGTGTATAAATGTGTATGTGGTTATGAAGGAGAAATGTGTGTGTATAAATGTGTGTGAGGTTAATAAAGAAATTAATGTGTGTGTATAAATGTGTATGAGGTTAATGAAGGGGCTGCCCAGGCGCCAGCAATACGGAGGCTAAGGTAAAATATATATGGTAGTTTAATACATAAAAAATAATAATAATACTGAACAATATTATAAAATTACAATTTGCATGGATCCACGTAAAATGACAAAAAAAGCATAAAGTAGATGATAAACTGAATGATAAAAATGGCACAATTGGTAAAATATAAGAATATAATTACAATATACACTCCTCTTTGGAGTGTATATTGTAATTATATTCTTATATTTTATATTTTACAAATTGTGCAGTTTTTATCATTCAGTTTATCATCTACTTTATGCTTTTTATGTCATTTTAGCGTGGATCCATGCAAATTGTAATTTTATAATATTGTTCAGTATTATTATTATTTTTTATGTATTAAACTACCATATATATTTTACCTTAGCCTCCGTACTGCTGGCGCCTGGGCATACTCTTTACACTTGTCTTTTACTAGGTGATAGCTAGGTATCACCGCCCTAGGCATTTAAGGTACAGGTGGCGCTGGGGTATATCTCTGTTTTACGTTAATGAAGGGGCTAATGTGTGTGTATAAATGTGTATGAGGTTAATGAAGGAGTTAATGTGTGTATATAAATGTGTATGAGGTTAATGAAGGGGCTAATGTGTATGAGGTTAATGAAGGAGTTAATGTGTGTGTATAAATGTGTATGAGGTTAATGAAGGAGTTAATGTGTGTGTATAAATGTGTATGAGGTTAATGAAGGAGTTAATGTGTGTGTATAAATGTGTATGAGGTTAATGAAGGAGTTAATGTGCGTATATAAATGTGTATGAGGTTAATGAAGGGGTTAATGTGTGTGTATAAATGTGTATGAGGTTAATGAATGAGTTAATGTGTGTATATAAATGTGTATGAGGTTAATGAAGGGGTTAATGTGTGCGTATAAAGGTGTATGAGGTTAATGAAGGGGTTAATGTGTGTGTATAAATGTGTATGAGGTTAATGAATGAGTTAATGTGTGTATATAAATGTGTATGAGGTTAATGAAGGGGTTAATGTGTGTGTATAAATGTGTATGAGGTTAAGAAGGAGTTAATGTGTGTGTATAAATGTGTATGAGGTTAATGAAGGAGTTAATGTGTGTGTATAAATGTATATGAGGTTAATGAAGGAGTTAATGTGTGTGTATAAATGTGTGTGGGGTAGCATTAATATATCCACCTGCCCCCCACAGCATGCCAAAACTGTTAGTCCAAGTAACAATTCTAGAAATTCTAGTAGAAAAATTCTTCGTGCCATGAGCACAAATGCTCGCAGCTTAGGAAATAAATTACCTGAACTAATTTCAATAATGACTAGGGACAACTTGGATTTAGTAGCTATAACAGAAACATGGTACAATGATTTGCATGACTGGGACATAGTCATACCTGGATACAGGTTATTTAAAAAGAACAGAGTAGGAAAGAAAGGTGGAGGAGTTGCTTTGTATGTAAATGAAAATATAAAGGTTACTGAAATTGTAGGAACAAATGATGAGGTGGAAAGTATTTGGGTGACTTTGGAAATTGGAGATAAAAATGTTTTTAGAATAGGGGTTGTATATAGGCCTCCATTGCAGGATGAAAAACTGGACAATCTGTTATTAGATGAAATAACCAAAATGACCATGAAGGGTAAGGTTATAGTACTGGGGGACTTTAATTTGCCAGATATAGACTGGAGGATTCCTTCTGCTAGATCGTCTAGAAGCATGTATATTCTTGAATCTCTGCTAGGGGAATCACTTGAGCAATTAGTCAAGGAACCAACTCGTAAGGAAGCTATATTAGATCTAATACTTACAAACAGTGATACAGTTTCAGATGTGTCTGTAGGTGAGAACTTAGGATCCAGTGATCATCAATCTGTTTGGTTTAGTATTCATGTTCAGGAACTGTCCACCCAGACTAAAACAAAAGTTTTAGACTTTAGGAAGGCAGATTTTTCATTAATGGGAGAATACCTAAAAAAACTATTTAAAGGGGAAAACTCTTATTACAGGGGTTCAAGAACAGTGGGAATTTGTGAAAGGTGCCATTTTAGATGCAACTGCACACTGTATTAGACATGTCTGTAAAAGTAAAAGAAAGCGGAAACCAATTTGGTTTTCCAAAGAAGTAGCACATGCTGTAAAGACAAAAAAGATAGCTTATAAAAATTACAGACACACACAAGCAGATGATGATATGAAAATATGGAGACTCCAACAAAAAAAAAGACTAAGCAGTTAATTAGGAAGGTTAAAGCTCATGCAGAAGAGAAAATAGCACAGTCAGTAAAACATGGGGACAAAACATTCTTTAGATATATCAGTGAAAGAAGAAAAAATAAGGTAGGAATAGTAAAATTGAAATCAGTTGATGGTAGAATAATAGAAAGAGATAAGCAGATTGCAGACTGTCTCAATGATTACTTCTGTTCTGTTTTCACTAAAGATTGTGAAGATACAATGTCTACATTAAGGGATGCTACGAAAAATAGAAACAAGCTTAACAGTAATCTTTTTACAGAGGATGAGGTTTTGTTAGCATTATCAAAAATAAATGTTACAAAGGCAGTGGGTCCTGATAATATTCATCCAAGGGTTTTAAAAGAACTTCGATCAGTGCTAACTGTCCCATTAACTGATCTGTTTAACCAGTCACTATTAACAGGAGCTGTCCCAGATGATTGGAGAATAGCAAATGTAATACCTCTTCATAAAAAGGGCAGTAGAGAAGAATCTTGCAACTACAGGCCAGTTAGTTTAACTTCAGTAGTAGGGAAATTAATGGAAAGCCTCTTAAAAGAAAGAATTATGACTTACATAAAGACAAACAATTTAGAGGACCAAAATCAGCATGGTTTTACTTCAGGGAGATCATGTCAGACTAATCTAATTGACTTCTTTGATTATGTAACAAAAGTATTAGACAAGGGTGGAGCAGTTGATGTAGCATATCTAGATTTCAGCAAAGCATTTGACACCGTCCCACACAATAAACTTATTCACAAACTATATCTCCTTGGTCTAGATTCAAAAATTGTGAACTGGGTGGAATGCTGGCTTAAGGACAGAAAACAAAGTGTCTTAGTAAATGGAGTTCATTCAGCAGAGGGGGCTGTTACTAGTGGTGTTCCTCAGGGGTCAGTTCTGGGGCCTGTTTTGTTTAACATATTTATCTGCGATATCAGCAAAGGGCTACAGGGGAAAGTATGTCTCTTTGCAGATGATACAAAAATTTGCAACAGAGTGGATGTTCCAGGGGGGGTAGACAAAATGAGAAGTGATATACAACAATTGGAGGATTGGACAAACGACTGGGATCTAAAGTTTAACACAGCAAAGTGTAAAATAATGCATTTAGGGAAGAAAAATCCAAATGTTAATTACAGACTCAATGACACTTTACTGACTGTTACAGACGAGGAACAGGACTTGGGAATTATTATTTCAGATGATTTAAAACAATGTAGTAATGCAGCGAGTAAGGCTAGCAGAATGCTTGGATGTATTGGTAGAGGTATTTGCAGCAGAAATAGTAAGGTTCTTATGCCACTTTATAGATCATTAGTTAGGCCTCATCTTGAGTATTGTGTGCAGTTCTGGAGGCCATATATTCAGAAGGATATTAACAAACTTGAATCTGTGCAAAGGAGGGCTACCAAAATGGTACATGGTCTAAAAAATAAAATTTACCAGGATAGGCTCAATGACCTAAATATGTATAGCTTAGAGGAGAAAAGGGAAAGAGGTGATATGATAGCAACTTTCAAGTACATTAAAGGGTTTAGTAAAACTGAGGCTGTGGGTATTTTACATAAAATGGAAAATTCAAGAACAAGGGGTCATGAGCTCAAGCTAAAGGGTAGTAGATTCAGGAGTAATTTGAGGAAGCACTTCTTTACAGAAAGAGTGATTGATTTATGGAATAAACTTCCTCAAGAGGTAGTAGCAACAAACACTGTGGGGGACTTTAAAAATGCATGGGACAAGCATAAGGCTATCCTACGAACTAGATAAGTTTATACTGTTAGGTAAGGTCGGGCAGACTTGCTGGGCCTATGGCTCTTATCTGCCGTCAATATCTATGTTTCTATGTTTCTATGTGTGTGGCTATGAAGGTGTTAATGCCTGTGTATAAATGTGTATGAGGTTAATGAAGGAGTTAATGTGTGTGTATAAATGTGTATGAGGTTAATGAAGGAGTTAATGTGTGTATAAATGTGTATGAGGTTAATGAAGGAGTTAATGTGTGTGTATAAATGTGTATGAGGTTAATGAAGGAGTTAATGTGTGTGTATAAATGTGTATGAGGTTAATGAAGGAGTTAATGTGTGTGTGGCTATGAAGGTGTTAATGTGTGTGTATAAATGTGTATGAGGTTAATGAAGGAGTTAATGTGTGTGTATAAATGTGTATGAGGTTAATGAAGGAGTTAATGTGTGTGTATAAATGTGTATGAGGTTAATGAAGGAGTTAATGTGTGTGTGGCTATGAAGGAGTTAATGTGTGTGTATAAATGTGTATGTGGTTAATGAAGGAGTTAATGTGTGTGTATAAATGTGTATGAGGTTAATGAAGGAGTCAATGTGTGTGTATAAATGTGTAAGAGGTTAATGAAGGGGTTAATGTGTGTGTATAAATGTGTATGAGGTTAATGAAGGAGTTAATGTGTGTGTATAAATGTGTATGAGGTTAATGAAGGAGTTAATGTGTGTGTATAAATGTGTATGAGGTTAATGATGGAGTTAATGTGTGTGTATAAATGTGTATGAGGTTAATGAAGGAGTTAATGTGTGTATATAAATGTGTATGAGGTTAATGAAGGGGTTAATGTGTGTGTATAAATGTGTATGAGGTTAATGAAGGAGTTAATGTGTGTGTATAAATGTATATGAGGTTAATGAAGGAGTTAATGTGTGTGTATAAATGTGTGTGGGGTAGCATTAATATATCCACCTGCCCCCCACAGCATGCCAAAACTGTTAGTCCAAGTAACAATTCTAGAAATTCTAGTAGAAAAATTCTTCGTGCCATGAGCACAAATGCTCGCAGCTTAGGAAATAAATTACCTGAACTAATTTCAATAATGACTAGGGACAACTTGGATTTAGTAGCTATAACAGAAACATGGTACAATGATTTGCATGACTGGGACATAGTCATACCTGGATACAGGTTATTTAAAAAGAACAGAGTAGGAAAGAAAGGTGGAGGAGTTGCTTTGTATGTAAATGAAAATATAAAGGTTACTGAAATTGTAGGAACAAATGATGAGGTGGAAAGTATTTGGGTGACTTTGGAAATTGGAGATAAAAATGTTTTTAGAATAGGGGTTGTATATAGGCCTCCATTGCAGGATGAAAAACTGGACAATCTGTTATTAGATGAAATAACCAAAATGACCATGAAGGGTAAGGTTATAGTACTGGGGGACTTTAATTTGCCAGATATAGACTGGAGGATTCCTTCTGCTAGATCGTCTAGAAGCATGTATATTCTTGAATCTCTGCTAGGGGAATCACTTGAGCAATTAGTCAAGGAACCAACTCGTAAGGAAGCTATATTAGATCTAATACTTACAAACAGTGATACAGTTTCAGATGTGTCTGTAGGTGAGAACTTAGGATCCAGTGATCATCAATCTGTTTGGTTTAGTATTCATGTTCAGGAACTGTCCACCCAGACTAAAACAAAAGTTTTAGACTTTAGGAAGGCAGATTTTTCATTAATGGGAGAATACCTAAAAAAACTATTTAAAGGGGAAAACTCTTATTACAGGGGTTCAAGAACAGTGGGAATTTGTGAAAGGTGCCATTTTAGATGCAACTGCACACTGTATTAGACATGTCTGTAAAAGTAAAAGAAAGCGGAAACCAATTTGGTTTTCCAAAGAAGTAGCACATGCTGTAAAGACAAAAAAGATAGCTTATAAAAATTACAGACACACACAAGCAGATGATGATATGAAAATATGGAGACTCCAACAAAAAAAAAGACTAAGCAGTTAATTAGGAAGGTTAAAGCTCATGCAGAAGAGAAAATAGCACAGTCAGTAAAACATGGGGACAAAACATTCTTTAGATATATCAGTGAAAGAAGAAAAAATAAGGTAGGAATAGTAAAATTGAAATCAGTTGATGGTAGAATAATAGAAAGAGATAAGCAGATTGCAGACTGTCTCAATGATTACTTCTGTTCTGTTTTCACTAAAGATTGTGAAGATACAATGTCTACATTAAGGGATGCTACGAAAAATAGAAACAAGCTTAACAGTAATCTTTTTACAGAGGATGAGGTTTTGTTAGCATTATCAAAAATAAATGTTACAAAGGCAGTGGGTCCTGATAATATTCATCCAAGGGTTTTAAAAGAACTTCGATCAGTGCTAACTGTCCCATTAACTGATCTGTTTAACCAGTCACTATTAACAGGAGCTGTCCCAGATGATTGGAGAATAGCAAATGTAATACCTCTTCATAAAAAGGGCAGTAGAGAAGAATCTTGCAACTACAGGCCAGTTAGTTTAACTTCAGTAGTAGGGAAATTAATGGAAAGCCTCTTAAAAGAAAGAATTATGACTTACATAAAGACAAACAATTTAGAGGACCAAAATCAGCATGGTTTTACTTCAGGGAGATCATGTCAGACTAATCTAATTGACTTCTTTGATTATGTAACAAAAGTATTAGACAAGGGTGGAGCAGTTGATGTAGCATATCTAGATTTCAGCAAAGCATTTGACACCGTCCCACACAATAAACTTATTCACAAACTATATCTCCTTGGTCTAGATTCAAAAATTGTGAACTGGGTGGAATGCTGGCTTAAGGACAGAAAACAAAGTGTCTTAGTAAATGGAGTTCATTCAGCAGAGGGGGCTGTTACTAGTGGTGTTCCTCAGGGGTCAGTTCTGGGGCCTGTTTTGTTTAACATATTTATCTGCGATATCAGCAAAGGGCTACAGGGGAAAGTATGTCTCTTTGCAGATGATACAAAAATTTGCAACAGAGTGGATGTTCCAGGGGGGGTAGACAAAATGAGAAGTGATATACAACAATTGGAGGATTGGACAAACGACTGGGATCTAAAGTTTAACACAGCAAAGTGTAAAATAATGCATTTAGGGAAGAAAAATCCAAATGTTAATTACAGACTCAATGACACTTTACTGACTGTTACAGACGAGGAACAGGACTTGGGAATTATTATTTCAGATGATTTAAAACAATGTAGTAATGCAGCGAGTAAGGCTAGCAGAATGCTTGGATGTATTGGTAGAGGTATTTGCAGCAGAAATAGTAAGGTTCTTATGCCACTTTATAGATCATTAGTTAGGCCTCATCTTGAGTATTGTGTGCAGTTCTGGAGGCCATATCTTCAGAAGGATATTAACAAACTTGAATCTGTGCAAAGGAGGGCTACCAAAATGGTACATGGTCTAAAAAATAAAATTTACCAGGATAGGCTCAATGACCTAAATATGTATAGCTTAGAGGAGAAAAGGGAAAGAGGTGATATGATAGCAACTTTCAAGTACATTAAAGGGTTTAGTAAAACTGAGGCTGTGGGTATTTTACATAAAATGGAAAATTCAAGAACAAGGGGTCATGAGCTCAAGCTAAAGGGTAGTAGATTCAGGAGTAATTTGAGGAAGCACTTCTTTACAGAAAGAGTGATTGATTTATGGAATAAACTTCCTCAAGAGGTAGTAGCAACAAACACTGTGGGGGACTTTAAAAATGCATGGGACAAGCATAAGGCTATCCTACGAACTAGATAAGTTTATACTGTTAGGTAAGGTCGGGCAGACTTGCTGGGCCTATGGCTCTTATCTGCCGTCAATATCTATGTTTCTATGTTTCTATGTGTGTGGCTATGAAGGTGTTAATGCCTGTGTATAAATGTGTATGAGGTTAATGAAGGAGTTAATGTGTGTGTATAAATGTGTATGAGGTTAATGAAGGAGTTAATGTGTGTATAAATGTGTATGAGGTTAATGAAGGAGTTAATGTGTGTGTATAAATGTGTATGAGGTTAATGAAGGAGTTAATGTGTGTGTATAAATGTGTATGAGGTTAATGAAGGAGTTAATGTGTGTGTGGCTATGAAGGTGTTAATGTGTGTGTATAAATGTGTATGAGGTTAATGAAGGAGTTAATGTGTGTGTATAAATGTGTATGAGGTTAATGAAGGAGTTAATGTGTGTGTATAAATGTGTATGAGGTTAATGAAGGAGTTAATGTGTGTGTGGCTATGAAGGAGTTAATGTGTGTGTATAAATGTGTATGTGGTTAATGAAGGAGTTAATGTGTGTGTATAAATGTGTATGAGGTTAATGAAGGAGTCAATGTGTGTGTATAAATGTGTAAGAGGTTAATGAAGGGGTTAATGTGTGTGTATAAATGTGTATGAGGTTAATGAAGGAGTTAATGTGTGTGTATAAATGTGTATGAGGTTAATGATGGAGTTAATGTGTGTGTATAAATGTGTATGAGGTTAATGAAGGAGTTAATGTGTGTATATAAATGTGTATGAGGTTAATGAAGGGGTTAATGTGTGTGTATAAATGTGTATGAGGTTAATGAAGGAGTTAATGTGTGTATATAAATGTGTATGAGGTTAATGAAGGAGTTAATGTGTGTGTATAAATGTGTATGAGGTTAATGAAGGAGTTAATGTGTGTATAAATGTGTATGAGGTTAATGAAGGAGTTAATGTGTGTGTATAAATGTGTATGAGGTTAATGAAGGAGTTAATGTGTGTGTATAAATGTGTATGAGGTTAATGAAGGAGTTAATGTGTGTGTATAAATGTGTATGAGGTTAATGAAAGAGTTAATGTGTGTGTATAAATGTGTATGTGGTTAATGAAGGAGTTAATGTGTGTGTATAAATGTGTATGAGGTTAATGAAGGAGTTAATGTGTGTGTATAAATGTGTATGAGGTTAATGAAGGAGTTAATGTGTGTGTATAAATGTGTATGAGGTTAATGAAGGAGTTAATGTGTGTGTATAAATGTGTGTGTGGCTATGAAGGGGTTAATGTGTGTGTATAAATGTGTATGTGGTTAATGAAGGAGTTAATGTGTGTGTATAAATGTGTATGTGGTTAATGAAGGAGTTAATGTGTGTGTATAAATGTGTATGAGGTTAATAAAGGAGTTAATGTGTGTGTATAAATGTGTATGAGGTTAATGAAGGAGTTAATGTGTGTGTATAAATGTGTATGAGGTTAATGAAGGAGTTAATGTGTGTGTATAAATGTGTATGTGGTTAATGAAGGAGTTAATGTGTGTGTATAAATGTGTATGAGGTTAATGAAGGAGTTAATGTGTGTGTATAAATGTGTATGAGGTTAATGAAGGAGTTAATGTGTGTGTATAAATGTGTATGAGGTTAATGATGGAGTTAATGTGTGTGTATAAATGTGGCCTTGGTTCCTCCCCCTTCCTGAGCTCCCAGGTGCGGTGCCAAGTACAGACCTAGCACATAGGGACAATAACATGACTGATGGGATGTACTAAAAGGAATGACAAAGGCAGTGTAGGGCACAATTGGGCCTGGAGCAAAGCTAAGGGTTAAAGCTGAAGGGAGAGATAGGAGAAGAGGGCTGGCTAAGGAGGTTAGTTGCAACAATGTTGCATGCAGGGGAGGGGCCCACTACTCACCTTAAAAGTGGGGATCATCAGCTTCCTGGCCCTCTTCTTCCTGGAATCCGGTGCAGACGAGTTCTTTCTGTTATTGTTCAGGGTAATTCTTCATTTCTGTGAACAATGCAGCGATCCAGATGATCCAAACTCCCTCCACAGCGCTTCCACGAGTTGGTGTTTGAAAAACCTGGATCAGACAAACAGAAAAAACAGATAAGTGCACTAGATAATATTGAAGAGCTAGATGACATAATACCACCTACACAGTACACTACAGAGGCTAGGCCTAGTGCTACTAGAACACAGAAAAAACAGATTAGTCACACAGTTAGTAGGTTAGATATACATGCAGCTAGTGAGGGAGATGAGGGAGATAATTCAGCCTATGCATCTGTTGCAATGGCTAGGCCTGATGAAACATCGGCCTGTCTCCAAACTCATGCTTTGCAGGCTTCAGCTAGGCCTCAGGCTTTAAGTTCCCCCTCGGCCAGGCCGCATGTTCAGGCTAAGGCCTATTCGGATAGCGTGGTCTCTCCAACAGCAAGGCCTATTACTGATAGGGGCCCGGCCCACGTGGCAACCACTGCCCCTGCTGATGCAATTCAGGCCCACGTAGCAACCGCAACCTCAGGCCCTCCAATCTATTTGGGCCCTCAAGTATTTCATTCAACAGATTCTCCGGTTGCCCAAAACCCCCCTTTGGTGTCCCCTGTGGCCCACTCAGGCCCCGTTTTGGGTGCTCAATCCCACACGGGCCTGGACAGTGCGGTAGTAGTAGGGCCCGTTTCGGGCCTTCAATCAGTTTTGGGCCAGGGTACCTCGCAAATTCAACCATCCTTTGTTTTGCCTTCTGCACCACAAGCCCCCGTGCTACCAGTTATGCCCCCTTCTGCTCCCCCATGCCATCAGGTGGTCTTACCTGAATCGGCGGTCTCATCTCTTCTGTCCGCGATCCCACCGTCGGCTGTTTCGGCGGTATCCTCAATCCTAGCGTCCATCGTAGCGGCGATGTCTCCGTCGGGTCTTCAAGGTCCTCCGTCGGGTCTTCAGGGTCCTCCGTCGGGTCTTCCAGGTCCTCTTCACGCAATGCCGGTGTCGGGTCCTCCAAGCCAGGCCGCAGGTCCTCCAAGTCAAATTGTAAGTGTGCAACCGGAAGTTCCGGTCACGCGCCCATCCACTTCCGGTTCCAGCTGTCACAGCAGCGTCGGGACTCCGAGGTAACGGTCGCATCCTCTTCAGCTCCGGGAAGGTAAGCACCATCAGAAGATGTCGGCCAGGGTGGGTTAATAGGCCGCAAGGGTCCTCAAGTGCGGCAGAGGAGGGCACCATCACGGGTTATTAGCAGAGTGGCATTGGCTGGTACGGGGTCTCAAGAAGGCAGTAGAGGCTTTTCTCTCAGCGTAGGCTCCCACAGAGGCTTTAAAAGTAGGAGGGGTGTTACCGCTAGGGCTAATAGATTAACCCCTTTGGGAAGAGGCGTGCTATCAGGCGCTAGGGCGCTAGTCCATGAAACAGGTAATCATTCTGGTGGGCAAATAAGTGCTATTGAACCACAGGGTCAGCACGCCCAGGCTCAGAGTCAGCACTCCCATGCTCAGGGACAATATAATGTCACGCTTCAAGATAATAGGGCAGCTCATCCTCAATGTAGCGCAGCATCAAACACAGCCAGCTGCACAAATATTCACAGTCACAGTATGAATGTACACGCTGTAGCAAATACAGGTACTTCCAGTATGAATGCACAAGCTGTTCCTTCAGGCATTAATGTTTCAGCTGCGAATGTACAAACTGTTGCGAATGTGGGTATTTCGGCTAGGAATGTGCTACCATCTTTACAGGGAAATGAGTTGGGGGCCATTTCTGCTTCATCATTTCCATTGCAAGTTAGTGGTGTGAATGTAGGGCATGGAGCATTAGGGCATGATTCGGTCAGGGCTCGTAACACACACAGTTTGACAAGGGGAGATGTTGTGGGGAATGCTATCATGAGTACACATAATGGATCAGGCTTGGGTTCTATTAACCCTCCCTTTGCCGGTGTCCGTAGTGCTCGCAATCTTTTTTCTTTATTGCAGAACGCAGCACACATGGAACCACACATGGAACCGCAGCAAGTGGATATGCCTTCGGCTTCGGCTACTACTCCTCAGGAACAGGTGGGTTCACTGCAGCGAGAAGCTACTGCCAACTCTATCCAACGGGATGATGGGGCTGTTCCTGGTCCTTCTACTTCGGGTCTGGAGTCTCAGGACAACGCAGTTGCCATTCCTGGTAAGCCCTCCACATTTATACATGACCGACATAACCAGGTTGACTCATCCCTTTCAGAATCTGAATGTGACAGCGACACTTCACTGGGGCTGAGGGGTAAGGGTCAAAAGCGCATGTTTGCAATGGTTAAAAAAATGTGGCAGGTAATACAGTCAGGTTCAGTGGGGAACATAGCGCAGATGCAGCTTGCGATAGGTCCACCCGATTCCTTGCAGGACAACACTCCCATAGCGGACATGCGTCCGCCAATTAATTTAGTTCTGGAAAGGAAAGTAGCCTTGCATGGTGATTCCTTCCCCTCATACACTCCCTCCTTGCACGGTCATTTAAAGCCAAGAACCATAAAAAAAATACAGAAGGACAAATATGTTAACATATTTGAGTTATCTGCCGAGGCTTGTAGACAGCGGGAGAAAAGTGCCGACGGTACTGGACCTAAAAGGTTCAAGCGTCTTGAAACATTTGAGGAGTGGTTAATTTGCTTTAGGGTTTTCTCCTCTTGCTACCTGGAGAAATACCCTAGCCAGTGCCATGCTATTCTTAAATACACCGACAATATACACTGGATTCAGAGGAAGTTTGGTGAGGGGGCTTGGAGAGAGTACAATGCGGAATTCAGGCAGAAGATGGCGGGTAATCCTGTGCTCACCTTTGATACCACTGACACGCATCTTTGGCAGCGCCTTGGCCCTCATGGGTCCCCCTCCTCCTCCACCTCTTCTGGTAATCAGTCCTTTCGTGCTTCCAAAGCGAAGCGCAGGGGAGGTACCTGCTGGGGGTTTCAGGATAACAAATGTGACAGAGGTAACTCGTGTGCATTCAGGCACGTGTGCAGATACTGTGCCGGGTCACACGCTGGGAGCAAATGTGCCAGAAAAAAGGATTCTGCATCCGGTAGAGCACAGAACAAGCTCTCTCTTGTTGCTAAGGGCTCCAACGCCAGTGAAGGTGCACGCTCTTGAGCCTTGGCTCAGGGTGTACCCAGATTCGCGAGCAGCATCTTTGCTTTTTCAAGGCTTTAGTGAAGGTTTTCATATACCATTGACAAAAGCCATTAATGGCTCTAGATGCTATTGTAACCTCAAATCAGCTTACCAATACTCAGCGGTTGTTAGGAACAAGCTGAATAAGGAAATCACAATGGGCCGTGTAGTGGGTCCTTTTCCTTTCCCCCCTTTGCTGAATCTGGTAATTTCACCATTAGGTGTGGTACCCAAAAAGGAATTAGGAAAATTCCGTCTAATTCAGCATCTGTCCCACCCCAGGGGCTATTCGGTCAACGATGCCATTGACCCAGAACTTAGCTCAGTGCGATATCAATCTTTTATTTGATGGGTTGCAAATCTCAAAAGGGGTTTTATGTAGATAGGTGCTTGCCCATGGGCTACGCGATCTCTTGCGCATTATTTGAAACCTTCAGTACATTCTTGCACTGGGTTTTGGCCCAGCAGGCCGTCACTAACCACATTGCACACTATCTGGATGATTTCCTCCTGGTGGGGAGTCCGGGAACTAACAAATGCCATCAATTGATGGAATCCATGAGAATCCTGATGTCGCAATTCGGTGTCCCCTTAGCTGAAGACAAGACTGAGGGCCCAGGTACTTGCATCACGTTCCTGGGTATCGAAATCGATACCGTAGACAAATTTTGTAGGCTGCCTTCTGGTAAAGTCCAGGACATGCTTGAGGCGGTTGAAGCGGCCGTTTCCATGGTAACCATTACACTTAAGCAGTTGCAGTCATTGCTCGGCCTTCTTAATTTTGCAGGCAGAGTTATCCCAATGGGGAGAGTTTTCAATCGAAGATTGGAGGCTAAGTTAAAGGGCAAACTCAGACCTTCGGAAAAAATTTGGATTTCCGAGGGTATGAGAGCTGACTTGCGAATCTGGAAGACATTTCTTCAGCATTTCAATGGGATTCGATTATGGCGATCTGAACCCATTTCCAGTCAGTTGTTGCACTTATTTACTGATGCCGCAGGTTCAAAGGGATATGGTGCATATTTCAGAGGGGAATGGAGCGCGGGTCCTCGGCCATTAGACTGGTCAGCCAGGGGCCTAACACGTAACCTTACCCTTTTGGAGCTCTTCCCTATCGTTTTGGCTACTGAGCTGTGGGGCAACAAATTCGCAAACAGGACGGTTAACTTCTGGACAGATAATCTCAGTGTCGTCCACGCGGTGAATGGTCTTTCGGCCACATCTGCGGCTGTAGTTTGTTTATTGAGACATCTGGTGTTACGCTGTCTTGAACTTAATATCCAGTTTCAAGCACGGCATGTCCCAGGGGTCAATAATGTCTTAGCAGACGCGCTATCCAGGTTTGATTGGGTGACGTTCCGATGTTTGGCCCTTCAGGCTGCAGTAGAAGGCTTACCTTGTCCTGGTTTCCTTTGGCAGCTTCTCCGTCCTGGATATCCTTGCTCCCTCTAGTGCAGGCGTCACTTGCCTCCAACACATGGTGCTCCTACGTCAGACTTTGGCATGAATGGGAAGAGTTTTGCTGACGTCAGAATGTGGAGGCAACTGAGGCGTCTCAGGACACGCTTTGTGACTGGCTGGTGAGTCTTTGGCGCTCGGCAGGGGGCTGTTCATTCTCGGTTAGTGGCCTTATCATTCTTTTACCATACACTCGCTTTGCCGGATCCAGCTAATTCTAAATTTGTGCGTCAGGTTGTTAAAGGTTGGGGCAAGCTGCAACCACAACAAAAGGACTCTAGGGAGCCTATCACGCACGACCGGCTCGAGCGGCTGGTGGACGCTTTGCCGCACATCTGCTCGACTCATTACGAGTTTTTATTATTCAGGGCTGCGTTTGCACTAGCTTATTCGGCAGTGCTACGAATAAGCGAGCTCGTGGCGCCTTCTAAGTCCAGCACAGACAAGGGCCTTCAATTTGGCCATGTCAGGGCCGGAGCGGATTCACTTTTAATTTATTTGCCAAGATCCAAGACTGATCAAGACGGCAAAGGTGCATGGATACCTATATCTCAGTCCGATGGTCACTGCTGCCCGGTGAGGGCGGTGAACCAGTTTTTAGAGCATAGGCCACCGGAGCAGGGCCCTCTGTTAATTCACGCGAATGGGACTTCACTCTCATTGTTCCAGTTTCGTAGGATACTAGCTAGGGCCGCTGCCCATGCAGGATTAAATGTGTCTAAAAGAGCTCCCCATTCGTTTCGCATAGGGGCAGCTACTAATGCCGCGTTGCAGGGTTCTTCAGTAGAAGCCATATGCCGTCTGGGTAGATGGCGTTCTAATAAGTTTAAGGGTTATATTCGACCGGTTGTTGAATAATGTGTTTAGTTTCTAATCCAAGGTTGTTGGTTAGTGTTATTTCAGTTGCTAATCCCATGTGTCTTTGCAGGACCTGTCAGCGGCGCCAAGAGGATCTGGATCGTGGGGCACTCCTATGTGCATTGGGCCTCCATACGTAGTTCCGCCCTTCCGGGGGGGCAGAATTTGGGCTTCCCTTCCACCCTAGTTTCAATTAGATGGTTAGGGGAGAGAGGGATGTGTTGGCCCGCGCTTCCATTGCGTATTTCGGAGGCCCTAGTACGCTGGGGTAAACCCCATGTAATAATTCTCCATTTAGGGGGCAATGATTTGGGCGCCATTCCGGTCTTGGAGCTTATCAAGATCATGCAAGCGGATATCGCTTGGATCAGAGCTCGGATTCTGAATGTGTTGGTCGGTTGGTCCAACATAGTTCCTAGGCTGGAATGGCGTCACATGTCTTGCCACAGCGCTGCTTATAAGGTCAGGAAGAAGATAAATTCCTCAGTTGCTAGAACCGTCACAGGTACTGGGGGATTCGTGGTTAAACACGAATCTCTTACAGCCGACAAGGTCCATTATTATAGAAAGGATAGGGTTCATTTAGAGACAGTTGCCCTAGATATTTTTATAAAGGTTATTCATAAGGCCATAGTAACCCTCCTTTAAGTCCGGTTGTGTTGTGTTTGTCCTTTATTGGTTCGCGGCACAGTTATCATCTTAATGCTATCTGGTGGCGGGAGGTAACGGCCCTGTTGCCTTGGAAAGGGTGAACGGGGGGAGTGATGACCAATCTAAAAGTGAGAGGGGTGGATAGCCTCAAGTGCACGTGAGGTGCCCCTCCTTCCCCTTGCGGGTGGGTCACGTGATCTCATTAACCCCTTAGTAGCAATTTTTCTATGAGCAGAGGTCCCGCTCTGCTGCAATTTCCGTTTGGGCCGTTTACCTTCTGCAGTGCTGGGTTGTCATTATAGCATTCGTTCAGCCGCCATCAGAACCTTGTTGGTTTCCATAGTTACTTATTTAGTTAATAAATGTTTAACCTGTGACGGTTAAAATTTTACCCACAAAAAGTTGTTGTGTTTTTTTATTATTATAGAGTAAGTTGTTATATATTCCCTTCTACGGCTAGCGACCGGTAGGCATTTAATCCCTTAAAGTGAATGACAAAATGTAATGCCCATAGACTTTAATGGGATGTAAAATTAAAAGGGGATGTACTAAAAGGAATGATAAAGGTGAATGACAAAATGGAATGCCTATAGACTTTAATGGGATGTAAAATTAAAAGTGTTGAAGCAACAAAACTATGAGACATATCAATTAGATATTTACCAGATATGTTCCTCAGGTACAGTAGCATATTCTGAAAATGAGATTATGTGAGATTATAGCTGCTTTCTATGGAATGACAAGGGTGAATGACATAATGGAATGCCCATATTAGACTATAATGGGGTTACATTTAAAAGTGCTATAGAAACTAAACTATGAGACATATCAAGTAGATATTTACCAGATATGTTCCCCAGGTATAGTATCATATTCTGAAAGTGAGATTACGTGAGATTATAGCTGCTTTCTATGGAATGACAAGGGTGAATGAAAAAATGGAATGCTCATATACTTTAATGGGATTAAATTTAAAAGCGCTATAGCAACAAGAATACGAGACATATGAACTAGATATTTACCAGATATGTTCCCCAGGTACAGTAGCATATTCTGAAAGTGAGATTATGTGAGATTATAGCCGTTTTCTATGGAATGACAAAGGTGAATGACAAAATGGAATGCCCATAGACTATAATAGGATTACATTTAAAAGTGCTAAACCAACAAAACTATGAGACATATCAAGTACATATTTACGAGATATGTTCCCCAGGTACAGTAGCATATTCTGAAAGTGAGATTACACAAGGTAATTGCAGCTTTCTATGGAATGACAAGGGTTAATTACAAAATGGAATGCCCATAGACTTTAATGGGATTACATTTAGTGCTATAGCAACAAAAATATCAGACATATCAAATAGATATTTACCAGATATGTTCCCCAAGTACAGTAGCATATTCTGAAAATGAAATGATGTGAGTGTCAGGGAACATCACTTATTTGTGTTGCACACTTTACCTATGTACTTATTTTACATTATCTATAATGTTATGCACTGATGTATTTTTTCTGCACTCCATTCGTAATATCATTTTTTCTGAGACACTTGTAATAGCAGTTTGCAAATTTCAGTTGCTGATCTGTCTGAACAGGAAATAAGGTACTTTTTTTCAAAGCCAACCAAACCCAAGGTGCTTTTTGTAAGCTAAAAACCGCAGCTGTTACAGAGCAGCACCCACCTACATTATTTCCTGTAAGCTGTAAAATATACATTTTTTTCTCTTCTTCATGTCTGTTCTTTTTTTTCATATATGTTATGCTGCATGCCAATAAGGCCATTAGGAAATATATTACTGTGTTATGCTTAGCCAATAAGATGATGCTACGCACCAGAAATGCCCACGTGTATCCATGTCTATATAATTTGCTGTAGCACCCATAATAAACGGAACATTTGCTAATGATAACCTGCCTGTGTGTGTTATTTTGGTAATTGTTTCCCCGGACGTCCGAGAAGGTCACTGCTTTCCTCCAAGACTCATCTTCCAATATTGCCCCGGGATAATTCCTAACAGTCAGATTATAGCTGCTTTCTATGGAATGACCAGGGTGAATGACAAAATGGAATGCCCATCCTATATAATAAAAGGCCAAGTGTGTTTGTCCGAAGCTGTCATGCGCAGTAGACAGCACAGCACGAGGACAAACACACCTGGCCTTTGAGAGTCCCTAAGTCTCTGCTCTGCAGTGCGAGCAGAAGTGTGCGTGACCGAGCGTGGCCGGGGGCGTGGCTGAGCGCAAAGGGGGCGTGACCAAGCACGAGGGCCGCGAGGGGGCGTGACCGAGTGTTAAGGGGCGGGGCCAGACGGGCCGTGAAAGGCTGTGCAGTTTGAGAGCTCAAAACAGCTCAAAAGAGGGGAGAGAGGGGTTAGGGAAAAGATAAGAAAGGTGAGAGAGAGATCAAGAGGGTAGAGAGAGATCAAGAGGGTAGAGAGAGATCAAGAGGGGAGAGCAAAAGAGAGTGGAGGGAGAGCAAAAGAAAGGGGACAGAGAGATCAAAAGAAAGGGGGGGAAGAGAAAGAGAGGGGGAGAGAGAGAGAGGGGGAGGAGAGAGAGAGAGAGGGGGAGGAGAGAGAGGGGGGGGAGGAGGAGAGAGAGGGGAGGGAGAGAGAGAGGGGAGGGAGAGAGAGAGAGGGGGAGGGGGAGTGAGAGAGGGGAGGGGGAGTGAGAGAGAGAGAGGGGAGGGGGAGTGAGAGAGAGAGAGGGGAGGGGGAGTGAGAGAGAGAGAGGGGAGGGGGAGTGAGAGAGGGGGAGGGGGAGTGAGAGAGAGAGAGGGGAGGGGGAGTGAGAGAGAGGGGAGGGGGAGAGAGAGAGAGAGAGGGGAGGGAGAGAGAGAGAGGGGGAGGGGGAGTGAGAGAGAGAGAGGGGAGGGGGAGTGAGAGAGAGGGGAGGGGGAGAGAGAGAGGGGAGAGGGAGAGAGGAGAGGGGGAGAGAGAGAGGGGAGGGAGAGAGAGAGGGGAGGGAGAGAGAGAGGGGAGGGAGAGAGAGAGAGAGGGGAGGGGGAGTGAGAGAGAGAGGGGAGGGGGAGTGAGAGAGAGAGGGGAGGGGGAGGGAGTGAGAGAGGAGGGAGAGAAAGAGGGGAGGGAGAGAGAGAGGGGAGGGAGAGAGAGAGGGGAGGGGGAGGGAGGGAGAGAGAGAGAGGGGAGGGGGAGGGAGAGAGAGAGAGGAGGAGAGAGAGTGGGGAGAGAGAGAGGGGAGAGAGAGAGGGGAGAGAGAGAGGGAGAGGGGAGAGAGAGAGAGGGGAGAGAGAGAGAGAGGGGAGAGAGAGGGGGAGAGAGAGGGGGAGAGAGAGAGGGGAGAGAGAGAGGGGAGAGGGAGAGAGAGATGGGGAGAAAGAGAGAGAGGGGGAGAGAGAGAGAGAGGGGGGAGAGAGAGAGAGAGGGAAGAGATAGAGGGGAGAGAGAGAGAGAGAGAGATAGAGGGGAGAGAGATAGAGGGGAGAGAGAGGGGGGGGAGAGAGAGAGAGAGAGAGAGAGAGAGAGAGGGGGGAGAGAGACAGGGGAGAGAGAGAGCGCAAAAGAGAGGAGGGAGAGAGAGTGCAAAAGAGAGGGGTGAGAGAGAGAGCACAAAAGAGAGGGGGAGAGAGAGCACAAAAGAGAGGGGGAGAGAGAGTGCAAAAGAGGGGGGGAGAGAGAGAGCGCAAAAGAGGGGGGGGAGAGAGAGAGAGCGCAAAAGAGGGGGGGAGAGAGAGAGCACAAAAGAGGGGGGAGAGAGAGAGCACAAAAGAGGGGGGATAGAGAGAGCACAAAAAAGGGGGGATAGAGAGAGCGCAAAAGAGGGGGGATAGAGAGAGCGCAAAAGAGGGGGGAGAGAGAGAGCAAAAGAGAGGGAGAGAGAGAGCGCAAAAGAGAGGGGGGAGAGAGAGAGCGCAAAAGAGAGGGGGGAGAGAGAGAGCGCAAAAGAGAGGGGGGAGAGTGAGAGCGCAAAAGAGAGGGGGGGAGAGAGAGCAAAAGAGAGGGGGGAGAGAGAGAGCGCAAAAGAGAGGGGGAGAGAGAGAGCGCAAAAGAGAGGGGGGAGAGAGAGAGCGCAAAAGAGAGGGGGGAGAGAGAGAGCTCAAACGAGAGGGGAGAGGGAGCGCAAAAGAGAGGGGGGGAGAGAGATCGCAAAAGAAAGGGGGAGAGAGAGCAAAAGAGAGGGGCAGGGAGAGAGCGCAAGGGGTGGGACCGCTGTACCCTGCAAAAAATGGCCCGTGTGAACGGGTTTAAGGACTAGTAGACTATAATGGGATTAAATTTAAAAGTGCTATAGCAACAAAAATACGAGACATATGAACTAGATATTTACCAGGTATGTTCCCCAGGTACAGTAGCATATTCTGAAAGTGAGATTACTGCAGATTATAGCTGCTTTCTATGGAATGACAAGAGTGAATGACAAAATGGAATGCCCATAGACTATGTTTTCTTTGGAATGACAAGGGTGAATTATATAATGGAATGCCCATAGACTTTAATGGGATGTAAAATTAAAAGTGTTGAAGCAACAAAACTATGAGACATATCAACTAGATATTTACCAGATATGTTCCCCAGGTACAGTAGCATATTCTGAAAATGAGATTATGTGAGATTATAGCTGCTTTCTATGGAATGATAAGGGTGAATGGCATAATGAAATGCCCTTAGATTATAATGGGGTTACATTTCAAAGTGCTATAGAAACTTAAATATGACACATATCAAATAGATATTTACCAGATATGTTCCCCAGAACCAGTAACATATTCTGAAAGTGAGATTACGTCAGATTATAGCTGCTTTCTATGGAATGACAAGAGTGAATGAAAAAATGGAATGCCCATAGACTATAATGGGATTACATTTAAAAGTGCTATATAAACTAAACTATGAGACATATCAAGTAGATATTTACCAGCTATGTTCCCCAGGTACAGTAGCATATTCTGAAAATGAAATTATGTGAGATTATAGCTACTTTCTATTGAATGACAAAGGTGAATGACAAAATGGAATGCCCATAGACTTTAATAGGATTACATTTAAACGTGCTAAACCAACAAAACTATGAGACATATCAAGTACATATTTACGAGATATGTTCCCCAGGTACAGTAGCATATTCTGAAAGTGAGATTACACAAAATAATTGCTGCTTTCTATGGAATGAGAGAGGGGGGAGAGAGGGGAGGGGGGGAGAGAGAGGGGAGAGAGAGGGGAGGGGGGGAGAGAGGGGAGGGAGGGAGAGAGAGAGGGGAGGGAGAGAGAGAGGGGAGGGGGGAGAGAGAGGGGAGGGAGAGGGGGGGAGAGAGGGGGGAGAGAGGGGGGAGGGGGAGGGAGAGAGAGAGGGGAGGGAGAGAGAGAGGGGAGGGGGAGAGAGAGGGGAGAGGGGAGAGAGAGGGGAGGGGGAGGTGGGAGAGAGAGAGAGGAGAGAGAGAGAGGGGGGAGAGAGGAGAGAGAGGGGAGAGAGAGAGAGAGAGAGAGAGAGAGAGAGAGAGAGAGAGAGAGAGAGAGAGAGAGAGGAGAGAGAGAGAGAGAGAAAGGGGGGAGAGGGGGAGGGAGAGAGAGAGAGAGGGGGAGAGAGATGGAAGGGGAGAGAGAGGGAAGGGGAGGGAGGGAGAGGGAAGGGGGGAGAGGGGGAGGGAGAGAGAGAGAGAGAGAGAGAGAGAGAGGGGGAGAGAGAGGGAAGGGGAGAGAGAGAGGGGGGGAGAGAGAGAGAGGGGAAGGGAGGGGGGAGAGAAAGAGGGGAGGGGAGGAAGAGAGAGGGGGGAGGGAGGGAGGGAGAGGGGAGAGAGAGAGAGAGAGAGAGAGAGAGAGAGAGAGAGAGAGAGAGAGAGAGAAAGAGAGGGGGAGAGAAAGAGAGGGGGGGAGAGAGGGAGAGAGAGAGAGAGAGAGAGAGAGAGAGAGAGAGGGGAGAGAGAGAGAGAGAGGGGAGAGAAGAGAGAGAGAGAGGAGAGAGAGAGAGAGAGGGAGGGGGGAGAGAGAGAGAGAGAGAGAGAGAGGGGGGGGGGGAGAGAGAGAGGGGAGAAAGAGAGAGAGGGGGGAGAGAGAGGGAGGAGAGAGAGAGAGCGTAAAAGAGAGGGGTGAGAGAGCGCAAAAGAGGGGGAGGGAGAGAGCGCAAAAGAGGGGGAGGGAGAGAGCGCAAAAGAGGGGGGGAGAGAGAGAGAGAGCGCAAAAGAGGGGGGAGAGAGAGCGCAAAAGAGGAGGGAGAGAGAGAGAGCAAAAGAGGGGGAGAGAGAGCACAAAAGAGGGGGGGAGAGAGAACGCAAAAAAGAGGGGGAGAGAGAGCGCAAAAGAGGGGGGAGAGAGAGAGCGCAAAAGAAGGGGGGAGGGAGAGAGCGCAAAAGAGGGGGGAGAGAGAGAGCGCAAAAGAGGGGGGGAGAGAGAGAGCGCAAAAGAAGGGGGGAGAGAGAGAGCGCAAAAGAGGGGGGGGGGAGAGAGAGCGCAAAAGAGGGGGAGAGAGAGCGCAAAAGAGAGGGGGGAGAGAGCTCAAAAGAGAGGTGGAGAGAGAGAGAGCTCAAAAGAGAGCGGGAAAGAAAGCGCAAAAGAGATGGGGAGAGAGTGCAAAAGAGAGGGGAGAGAGAGCAAAAGAGAGGTGGAGAGAGAGAGGGCAAAAGAGGGGGGAGAGAGAGAGAGAGCGCAAAAGAGGGGGGAGAGAGATAGCTCAAAAGAGAGGGGGAGAGAAAGTGCAAAAGAGAGGGGGGAGAGAGAGCAAAAGAGAGGGGGAGGGAGAGAGCGCAAGTGGTGGGACCGCTGTACCCTGCAAAAAATGGCCTGTGTGAACGGGCTTTAGGACTAGTAGACTATAATGGGATTACATTTAAAAGTGCTATAGCAACAAAAATACGAGAAATATGAACTAGATATTTACCAGATATGTTCCCCATGTACAGTAGCATATTCTGAAAATGAAATTATGTGAGATCATAGCTGCTTTCTATGGAATGACAAGGGTGAATGACATAATGGAATGCCTATAGACTATAATGGGGTTACATTTAAAAGTGCTATAGCAACAACAATATGATACATATCAAATAGATATTTACCATATATGTTCCCCAGGTACAATAGCTGCTTTCTATGGAATAACAAGGGTGAATGACAAAATGGAATGCCGATAGACTTTAATGAGATGTATATTTAAAAGTGTTGAAGCAACAAAACTATGAGACATATCAAATAGATATTTACCAGATATGTTCCCCAGGTACAGTAGCATATTCTGAAAGTGAGATTACCTCAGATTATAGCTGCTTTGTGTGGAATGACAAGGGTGAATGACAAAATGGAATGCCCATAGACTTTAAATGGTTTTAAACTTAAAAGTGTTATAGCAACAAAACTATGAAACACATCAAGTAGACTTTTACCAAATATCTTTACCAGGTAAAGTAGAATAATCTAAAAGTAAGATTATGTCGTATTTTTGCTGCTTTGTATGGATTCATAAGAGTGAATGACAAAATAGGATGCCCAACATAAGTGACTGCTGGTGGCTGTCATTGCCTGAGGCACGCAGAAATTGCATTGTGTTCCCGCTGAAATGAGAGACATATGCTTCCAAATTAGGTATTTTTGCTGTCATTAAGGGCTTAAAGGGACAGTCTACGCCTGAATTTGTATTGTTTAAAAAGATCGATACAGTACTCCCTTTATTACCCATTCCCCAGTTTTGCATAACCAACACTTTTATATTATTAAACGTCTTATCTCTTTGATTACCTTGTATCTAAGCTTCTGCAGGCTTCCCCCTTATTTAAATTATTTTGACAGACTTGAATTTGAGCTAATCAGTGCTGACTCATAAATAACTCCACAGGAGTTATCTATATGGCACACATGAACTAGCAGTATGTAGCTGTGAAAAACTGTCAATATGCACTAAAATAAGAGGGCCCTTCAAGGGCTTAGAAATTAGCATATGTGCCTACCTACTTTTAGCTTTGAACAAAGAATAACAAGAGAACAAAGCAAATTTGATAAAAGTGAATTGGAAAGTTGTTTAAAGAGACAGTCAAGTCCAAAATAAACCTTCATGATTTCAGAGATTGGAATATGTTCACTACTGGTGAGGTATCCCAATCAAAGTGCAGATTACTCTCCTGGAACGCTTTGCTAACTGCCACAGAAGGCCTATAGATACGTCATGTCTTCACTATACTCCCCTTGAATGCCCAGCTAACTCCCTAATACCGTCTACACCTACATCATGACTTCGCTATACTCCCCTGGATTGCCTGGCTAACTCCTGCAGACCGCCTACACCTACTGCATGTCTTCCCTAAACTCAACTGGAATGCCCAGCTAACTCCCACAGAACGCCTACATCTACATCATGCAATCTACCTCACTAAGAAATTATACAAAAAAACCTCACTATTATAACTTATACTATCTTATACTAGCTGCTGGTGACATCTCCCCTAATCCTGGTCCCCAGCAACTTCATAGCCGTGCACATCCATGTGTACCCTTCCATAGACTCAGAAAACAAAACTCTGGTAACCTTACTCACATTTTTCTTGTATCTAAAGCCACTAACCCCTTCACTTTTGCACTCTGGAACTCTTGCTCTGTTTGCAACAAGCTCACTTCTATCCATGACCTCTTTATCTCCCGCTCCCTCAACCTTCTGGCTTTAACAGAAACCTGGCTCTCTCCCCTATACACAGCATCCACTGCTGCTCTGTAACATGGGGGTCTCCACTTTAGCCACACTCCTAGGTCTGGTAATAGACAAGGAGGTAGTGTAGGTATTTTACTTTCCCCTCGTTGCACCTTTCAACAAATTCAACCAATCTCTTCCCTCACATTTTCCTTATTTGAAACCCACATGATTTGCTTATTCTCTCTATACGTGTTGCAGTCATATACCGACCCCCTGGCTACTCAACTCAATTTCTAGATCACTTGGCTGCCTGGTTACCTTATTTCCTCAGACACCCCTGCCCTCATTCTTTTTTGTCACAATGGACTGACTCTCCCACTCATAAAGATGGTCACTCCCTTGACTGACCACCATCTCCTCACTTGCAACATCACCTCCCTCCCTACAACTCTCCCTCCGTCTACTCCGCACACCAAACTTCACAGAAGCATTATGTCTTAGATCAGCAACAGCTTGTTAATTCCCTCAAACCTCTCCTCTCATCCATCTCCTCCTTTTCATGCCCTGATCAATCTATCTGCCACTATAATTCCACCCTTACATTGGTCCTTGACAATCTCTCTTACCATAGCTGGAAATCACACACTCATCCTCAGCCCTGGCATACTCCTTTGACACGGTACCTATGCAGATATTCCCGTACTGCTAAGCGGCACTGGAGAAAATCTCAGAGTTCAGCTCACTACAAGTTAATCTTGAACTCCTACTATTCTGCCATTAATCTCTATAAGCAACATTACTTCTCTACTCTTATCTTTACTTTCTTCAAACCCAAAATGTCTGTTCTCCACATTCAATACTCTGCTCCGCCCACCCCCACCTCCTAATACAACTTCTCTGTCAGCTCAAGATTTTACCAGCTACTTCAATAGCAAATCAACTCAATTAGAAAATAAATCAGCTCTCAACATACTTCCATTCTCTCACCTCCTCAAATGCTTGCAATCAACCACAACCCACATAGCCATAAATGTAGCTCTTTCTCCCCTGTAACTGAGGAAGAAGTTTCTGCACTTAAACTGTGCTCTCACCTCACTACCTGTCCCCTTGACCCTATCCCCACACAGCTACTCCGCTCCCTCTCTTCCACCCTTACCCCTATACTAACACACATTTTCAACCTCTCACTCTGTATATTTACCTCATCTCTGAAACATGCACTGGTCACACCTCTCCTCAGAAAACCTTCTCTCGATCCAACCTCCCCATCCAACTAATGCCCTATTTCCCTACTCCATCTTGTCTCAAAGCTTCTCGAAAAGCTAGTAAATGCACACCTATCCCATTTCCTTACATTAAACTCCCTCCTTGACCCACTGCAATCTGGATTTCGTCCCCATCACTCCACAGAGCAATCACACAATCGTTAAGGTTACCATCGACCTATTTACTGCAAAATCAAAAGGCCACTTCTCTTTGCTTATCCTCCTTGATCTGTCCGCAGCTTTTGTCCACCCACTTTTGCTCCAAACCCTCCAATCCTTCAGCATTTGTGACACAGCCCTCTCGTAGTTCTCTTCCTACCTGTCTAACTGTAACTTTATTGTCGCCTTCTCTGGGGCTTCCTCTGCCCCGTTACCACTTTCTGTTGGTGTACTGCAAGGCTCCGTCCTCGGTCCCCTTCTCTTCTCAATCTACACGTCATCATTAGGTTCCCTAAGTCCCACGGGTTCCAATATCATTTGTATGCCGACGACACCCAAATATACTTCTCTGCACCAGACCTATCTCTTTCCTTGCTAACCCAATGTCCTCTCACTACCTCAAACTAAATCTCTCCAAAACTGGGGTCCTTATTTTCACCCCTTCTTCCAAAATCTCTACCCCTAATCTCTCTAACTGTCGACAGCTCCATCATTACCCCTACCCTGCATGCCTGCTGTCTTGTGGTCGCACTTGACTCGATCTTTCTTTCACTACTCACATTCAGTCATTGGATAAATCCTGCCGCCCCAACCTTAAAAACATCTCCGAAATTAGAAATTTCCTTACACAAGACACAACTAAGATTTTAATCAACTCTCTCATCCTTTCCCACCTCGACTACTGCAATTCTGTCCTCTCTGGTCTCCCTAGCTGCCGCCTAACTCTTTTTGAAATCCATAATGAATGCCTCAGCCAGGCTCATCTTCCTTACACATCGCTCTTCATCTACTTCACCTCTCTGCCAATCCCATCACTGACTTCCTCTTGCCTCCAGGATTAAACACAAAATTCTCACTATGACATACAAAGCTATCAACTGCACTGCTCCCCCCTATATCTCGGACCTTGTCTCCAAATACTCTCCCTCCGTCCCCTTTGCTCTGATCAAGACCTCCTACTCTCTCTTGTAACCTCCTCAAATTCCCATTTACAGGACTTCTCCAGACTGGCTCCCATCTTGTGGAACTCTCTGCCTCGCTCCACAAGACTCTCCCCTAGTTTTGAAAGCTTCCAGAGCTCCCTAAAGACTCTACTGTTCAGGGATACATACAACCTACGCTAACCTTTCTTTATACCAGTTCCTCTCCTCCATTGCTATCCCCTGAACCCCCTTAGCATGTAAGCCTAAGAGTCCAGCTGTTTGTTGATCACCTTCTCAAGAGATGACTACAACAGTTCAACTCTTGGCAGGGCCCTCTACCCATTTGATCCCTATAATTGTTTTGTTGTACTCCGTCTTTGTTAATAGCGCTGCGGAATCTGTTGGCACTCTACAAATAACCGATAATAATAATAAATAATAATAATAATAATATCTATGTAATATGTGTCATAGTTTTGCTGCTATAGCATTTGAAACATTACATCCTATTAAAGACTAGGGGCATTCCATATAGTCATTCACACTTGTCATTTCATAGAAAGCCGCAATAATCTCATGTTATCTCACTTTCAGAATATGCTACTGTATCTGGGGAA